>NW_005363687.1:2132839-2152781 GCF_000412655.1 Myotis brandtii
TAGCATATAACAAGTGCTTGTAGTATTATTTTTATTAGACCCAGGAAAAATGTGAGTTTAAGAGCAGATCAGCAACAAGAAATGTGTTAGTGAAACCCAGTATGGTTCTTTTTAAAAATATTTTTAAGTTTTTAAATTACAGTTGATGTATATTATATAGTTTCAGATGTACAATGACATGATTAGACATTTATATAACTTGCAAAGTGTTCACCTGGATAAATCTAGTACCCATCTGACACCATATATAGTTACTAAAGGCCTGGTGCAGGGATTCATGCGCTGGTGGGGTCCCTCAGCCTGGTCTGTGGGAATCAGGCAGAAACTGGCTCTCCAACATCCCCTGAGGGTCCCAGATTCCGAGAGGGCAGTTCTTGGGTGATGCACCCCAGAATTGGGCTCCCTCCTCTCTGGTTCTGGGTGCGTCACCCGAGAACTGCAGCTGCCAAGTCATCACAGCTCGGCAGCTCCTGCATTGAGCATCTGATCCCTGGTGGTCAGTGCACATCATAGCTACCAGTCGGACTGTTAAATGGTTGCTTAGGCTTTTATATATGTAGATTACAATATTATTATGTTCCCTATGCTGTACTTTGTATCCCCATGACTATTCTGTTACTACCAATTTGTACTTCTAAATCCCTTCACCTTTTTCATCCATCTCCCAAACTCCCTCCCATCTGGCAACCTTCAAAATGTTCTCTGTATCTATGAATTGGTTTCTGTTCTGCTTGTTTATTTATTTATTTTTTATTTTTTTAAATTCCACATATAAATGAAATCATTTGGCATTTATTTTTCTTTGGCTGACTTATTTCACTCAGTATAATACCCTTTAGGTCCATCCGTGTTGTTGCAGATGGCAAGATTTCATTCTTTTTTATGGTTGAATAATAGTCCGTTGAATCATATAGTACTTCTTTATGTATTCATCCATTGATACACACAAGTTCCTTACATATCTTGGCTACAGTAAATAACTAGTGACCTGGTGCAAAAATTCATGCACATTGAAAGGAAATTAATTAGAAGAAATATTTTAATATCGCTATTCACCCTTTCTCTATAATAGAAGTGTCAACCAAATTCACGATTGACAACACGTGGCACCAGTGAGAGCTTTATATGCATGAGTCAACTTAGCCTTTTATAGACATAGAATAAACTTGCTTAATTGGATCTGCTTTTTGATTTAGCTAAACTTTCTCCAGCTCAGTAAAGCACCCCAACTTCTCTTTCAGGTAATTGTCAGCAACACAGCAGTAAATATCAACATGAAGCAGATTATTATTGTAGATCATGCAGGGAGAACAAAGGGTAAAATATTTAACTGCAGTGGTGTTTGACTATATTCTGCGCAGTAAGAATTTTTGTTTTTGTCTGGGAAGAGCTTTATCTGTCTTTCCATCCTAAACAATGTTTTTTCTGTTATACATTTTTGCTTTACATCACTTTGAATATTTCTTGCCACTCTCTTCTGGCCTGCAAAGTTTCTGTTGAGAAATCAGCTGACAGTCTTATGGGAATTCCCATGTAGGTAACTAACTGCTTTTCTCCTGCTGCTTTTAAGATTCTCTCTTTGTCTTTGACCTTTTGCATTTCAATTATGATGTGTCCTGGTGTAGGCCTCTTTGGATTCATCTTGTTTGGGACTCTCTGTGTTTCCTGGATTGTATGTCTATTTCTTTTTCTAGGGAAGTTTTACATCATTATATTTTTTAATTGGTTTATAAATTCTTGTTCTCTTTCTCTTTTCCTTCTGGCATCCCCATAATGGGAATGTTGGAATGCTTGAAGTGTTTCTGAGAGGCTCCTTGCAGTGGCTTCATATTTATTTATTTATTTTTCTTTTTTCCTTTCTGATATTCTGATTGGGTGTTTTCTACTTCCTTTTCTCCTAAATGTCTGATTTGATCCTCTGCTTCCTCCTTCATCTACTCTACTTTTAATTCCCTGTAATGCATTCTTCAAATATGAATGGTTCTTTTTTGTGTTTTCTATCTCCATTTTTATGTTTCCTATCTCTTTGTTGAAATTCTCACTAAGTTCCTCTGCTCTTCTTTTAAGTTAATTGAGCATCCTTCTTATAACAGTGTTTTGAACTCTGCATCTAGTACACTGGTTGTCTCCATTTTGTTTAGTTCTTTTTTAGAATTTTGCTCTTTTCTTTCATTTGGGACATGTTTGTTTGTCTCCTCATTTTGGCTGACTTCCTGTGTCTGATTCTATGCCTTAGGTTGAACTGATCGGGCGTGGCTATGTGACATCACTACCCTGATGGTTGGACACTTAGCATATTAGCCTTTTATATACATAAATGATGCTATGAACATATGAATGTATATGCCTTTTGGATTTACTAATAGTATTTGGGTTTCTTTGGATCAATACTTAGAAGTGGAATTGCTGGAACCTGTATATCTTCCAATCTGAAGTGAGTCTCTTATAGATAGCATATGTAAGAGTCTTGTTTTGTTGTCCATTCAGCCACTGTATGTCTTTTGATTGGAGCATTTAATCCATTTGTATTTAAAGTAACCATCGATAGATACACATTTTTTTATTATTTTATTATTTAGATTTTTATGATTCTTTTTCTTCTTCTTCTTCTGATTAAAGAAGACCATTTAGCACTCCCTGTAATACTTTTTTGGTGGTGATGAACTCCTTTAGTTTTTTTGGTTTTGGTTATTTTTAAATATTTTATTGGATTTTTTAGACAGAAGAAGGGAGAGGGATATATAGAGATAAACATAGATGCGAAAGCAGAACATCAATCAACTACCTCCTGCACACACCCTTCCAGGGATTGAGCCCACAACCTAGGCATGTGCCCTGACTGGGAAACAAATCAGCACTCTTCAGTGCATGGGATGATGCCCAACCAACTGAGCCACACCAGCCAGGGCTTTGTTTTTGTTTTTGTCTGGGAAGAGCTTTATCTGTCTTTCCATCCTAAACAATGTTTTTTCTGTTATACATTTTTGCTTTACATCACTTTGAATATTTCTTGCCACTCTCTTCTGGCCTGCAAAGTTTCTGTTGAGAAATCAGCTGACAGTCTTATGGGAATTCCCATGTAGGTAACTAACTGCTTTTCTCCTGCTGCTTTTAAGATTCTCTCTTTGTCTTTGACCTTTTGCATTTCAATTATGATGTGTCCTGGTGTAGGCCTCTTTGGATTCATCTTGTTTGGGACTCTCTGTGTTTCCTGGATTGTATGTCTATTTCTTTTTCTAGGGAAGTTTTACATCATTATATTTTTTAAGTCAACTTAGCCTTTTATAGACATAGAATAAACTTGCTTAATTGGATCTGCTTTTTGATAAGTGTTTCTGAGAGGCTCCTTGCAGTGGCTTCATATTTATTTATTTATTTTTCTTTTTTCCTTTCTGATATTCTGATTGGGTGTTTTCTACTTCCTTTTCTCCTAAATGTCTGATTTGATCCTCTGCTTCCTCCTTCATCTACTCTACTTTTAATTCCCTGTAATGCATTCTTCAAATATGAATGGTTCTTTTTTGTGTTTTCTATCTCCATTTTTATGTTTCCTATCTCTTTGTTGAAATTCTCACTAAGTTCCTCTGCTCTTCTTTTAAGTTAATTGAGCATCCTTCTTATAACAGTGTTTTGAACTCTGCATCTAGTACACTGGTTGTCTCCATTTTGTTTAGTTCTTTTTTAGAATTTTGCTCTTTTCTTTCATTTGGGACATGTTTGTTTGTCTCCTCATTTTGGCTGACTTCCTGTGTCTGATTCTATGCCTTAGGTTGAACTGATATACCTCCTGGCCTTGGTAGAGTGGCCTTATGTAGTAAACATCTTGTAGGGCCCAGTGGCATAGCTTCCCCAGTCACATGGGCAGGGTGCTTTAGGTGAACAACTACCCTGTGTAGGCTGTGTGTACCCTCCTGTTGTAGTAGAGCCTGAGTTGTTATTGGCATGTCAATGGGAGGGAATTACCCCTAGGCTTACCTGCTGTGAGGACTGGCTGGCAGTAATCACCATGGAGGATCTGCTATGCAGGGGCTGAACCCATGGAGGAGAACTCACTCCAGAGACTTCAAGTACCAAACAGGTCCACCCCTTAAGTGTGTCAGTTGTGGAGGTGGCTGGGTGATGCATCAGTGTAGTCTGAAGCTGCCTACCAGGTGCCTCCTGGGAAGTTCATGTCAAGGTCAGCAACCACCTATGCCCTGCCCTGAATCACTCGGCATGAGCTACAAAGCAACGTGCAGGTAGCTGCTATTTGTGTTGGATTTGCAGGTATCTGGGAGAGGCCAAGCTGTGAACCAAGACCAGCTGCTGCTAGTGCCAACATTGGGCAATTTAGTAAGAGGTACAGGGTATGCAGAGGCCAAATGCTGTTTGTTTGAGAGATTTTAGGAAGGTTGGCTGCATGAACCAAGATAGGTTGTTTGTATGAAAACACCACTGGAAAGGACTTGCGTGGGCCTGCAAGTGGGTAGGGTGGGTTCCCAGGGAATCACCAGGGTGGGGCAAGCAGTGTTAGGTTGATGAAGACTCATATATGGCACCTGCCTGCCAGCACTGTTGGAGGGAGGGCTCAACAAAGGAACAATGGCCCCTGCCAGCACTTCTGTCTGGCAGAAAGCTGCCCCCTCAACCCATGTCTGATGCCAGAAAATTCAGTTCCTCCCCGAATGTCTCTGGTGTTTTTTTAAGCTGCTGCCCAGCACTAGAACTCAGAAGGAGTGAGTCCAAGTAAGTCTGTGTGTGGGGGGCCTTTAAGAGGAATTCCAGGACTCTAGCAGCCTCCGTCTGCCTAGGCCACAATCCCTGCTTATTTTCACAGAAAGAAGTTATGGGGACTTTTCTCCCTGGCACTGAAACCCAGGGCTGGTGAGCCTGGTATGGGGCTGGGACCCCCAGCTCTTCATGGGGGACCTCTGTATCCTAGATATCCCCCTCCTTTTAAACCACAATTCATGAGTATTGGAGTAGGCTTTCCTGTTTCCGCTCTTCCTACCCATCTTGATGTGGCTTCTTTTCTATACCCTCAGTTATAGGACTTCTGTTCAGCTAGATTTCAGGTGTTTCTCCATGATGGCCATTTAGTTGTAATTTTGATGTGCTTGTTTGAGGTTCCTAGTACTGAGTTAGCCTACACCACCATCTTGACTGTGAGCCAGACAGAACAGTGAGTCTTGTACAGGAAATACAGGCATATTGCATTTAAAAAATTAAAGAACTTTATTGATTTTAGAGAGAGGAAGGAAGAGGGAGAAAGAGAGAATCACACATTGCACACACCCCAACCAGGGGTCAAATACACAACGTGGATATGTGCCCTGACTAGGAATTGAACCTGCCACCTTTGATGCTCCAACCAACGGAGCCATACCAGCCAGGGCAGCAGATTGATTTTCAAAATAGAGAATATTTCACTTAATTCCCTTTGCAGAGGTTCCTCTGTCTGGGCTCCTGTTATATTAAATTCTAAAATAGCTATTATCACTATTTGTTACAAAGCTGATGCAGAATAATTGAGCATATCCCTAGAGAAATTACACAAACAAATTCCCTAATTCTGCAAAATTATTCCAAGAGGCTGGAAGGGGATTCCACAAGCTCCTATACTTTCTCATCAGTGTTAGACTATTAGTGTTTTGCTCAGCTATATCTGTGACATCAACGGAGTTAATAATGGAGTTGCCTGGGTGACAGTAATGGAAAAACATGTCATTTTCCAATGCAGTGAATTCCTCAATGTTGATAGGAAAAGCCAATAACACTCGGCAGTTTCTACCACTTTTCTATTTTTTCTGGATAGTTCAGTGAGAAATGTTCCAAGAGAGTATAGGTTAGAAGAGACAGAGGCCCAGTGCGGAGTAGATATGGAACAAACAAAAGGAGATAGGGATTATGTTGCTGGGAGCTCCAAAGCAAGGTTTCTCTCAACTAAAGAAATTCCCCAAGAGACAAACCAGAATGCAAATAATCTGTGCGAAAACCACCAGTACTGTGAGTTATCTTAGGGCGGGACTGTATCTAATTCAATTTATGATATAGGCACCTGGCATAGTGCTTGGAATATTGAAAAGCCTAAACATGTTCTATTTGTCTTTTTTTTTAAGGCTGGAGAAACAAATGAAAGAGTAAATCAACTTTATTAAAAATTTAATATTTGTTTATTTTTGTGCATAACTTAACCCATTGTCCATCTCTGGTGAATACTCATTTCCAGAACGTTTGAGCCATCCAATGAGAAAGCATCTGAAGCCAGAGCAGACCTCAGAATGGTCATAGTCTCCATCAGCCCTGCCAAAGGGCCCAGTGATGTCAGTTTTGTGCCACATCTGCCCAGCCCTTGACTCCAAGATTCAATTCTTCTCTGGTATTTCCATGTCCTCGATTCGGTCTGTTTCTTTCCTTTGTATCCAGTGCCTTTGATAAGGAAATGAAAGCGACAAAAGGCAATGGAAAGCATACAGCTTAGAAGGTAGTGTTTGCCTGGTGTTACATCCCCATTGCATGTACCTCTCTACAATTTCTGTTACTCCAATTTTTACAAAAATATATTTTATTGATTTTTTACAGAGAGAGAAAGGGAGAGGGATAGAGAGTTAGAAACACTGATGAGAGAGAAACATCAATTCAGCTGCCTCCTGCACACTCCCTACTGGGGATGTGCCCACACCATGGTACATGCCCTTGACCGGAATCGAACCTGGGACCCTTCAGTCTGCAGGCTGACGCTCTATCCACTGAGCCAAACCGGTCAGGGCTGTTACTCCAATTTTTATTTGTGTTTTAGGTCCCCATTCCTATGAACATTTGCTTTCTTGGCTTGTCATTTAAATTAACTGAAATGCAGATGTAATAAAAGTGCAATTATGCCAGACCCAACGTTAGGGTTGTTAGGCCCATGTAATACCTATGGAAATACCACTGTATTGGCCAGAAATTGGACCAGCATATTATGAAGAAGCTGTGCAAGGCTACCATTCTAGGATTCTAACATTCTGTTTCAGAAAACAGGGACCCAACCAGAGTTACTTCAGTCAGACGCTATAGAAATATAAAGGAAGTGTATTTCCATACTAGGGGTTAATTAGCACGAGACACTTGATTCAACCCAAATCTGGGACACAGCTGAAAATAAATAAATGCAAATATTACATTTTGAAACCTTTTTTTTGTTGCTATGAAAACTCCAAAGTCAATTATCTTTAGAAATCCATTAAATATCCAAGTTATAATATCTGCCTTAGATAACGCATTATATATTGCTTAAATCACAATTTGAACTGCCCACACACAGTGACACCCATGAGATTAAAATACAGTGTTTTCGGAAGCAGTTAGTATATAATGATAAATGTAGTTGCCTTGGAATACTTCCTAAAGAGAGAAATAGAAAGTGTTTGAAATGCCATTTTAAGTAATAGAAATAAACTCCTTGGAAATAAAGCTGCTTTCTCAAGTACTATTTTTAACATTTGTTACACGCATTTTGTATTTTTTTAAAAAATCTGACATTCAATGGGTATGAGGTAACTTCTAAACTCTCTCATTCTCTGTTGGAGGGAAAAAAAAGTCTTTATAATAGGAGGCAACTCTGTGGTAGTATGAAGTGAGTAACAGAAACTGGTAACAGAAACTTTGTTGAAAGCAAATTTCCTTTTTTTTTTTAAATATATTTTATTGATTTTTTACAGAGAGGAAGGGAGAGAGACAGAGAGCTAGAAACATCGATGAGAGAGAAACATCGATCAGCTGCCTCCTGCACATCTCCCACTGGGGATGTGCCCGCAACCCAGGTACATGCCCTTGACCGGAATCGAACCCGGGACCCTTCAGTCCGCAAGCCGACGCTCTATCCACTGAGCCAAACCAGTCTCGGCGAAAGCAAATTTCTTTTTGTGATTTTTCCCTTAGTTGGTTATTCATTGGACTAGTCAGTGGTCGGCAAACTGTGGCTCAGTAAACCACGGCTCACGAGCCACATGCGGCTCTTTGGCTCCTTGAGTGAGGCTCTTCCACAAAATACCGACTTCTGCGCATGGGCCACGAAGTTTCAATCGCACTGTACGTGCGTGCCCACATGTGGTATTTTGTGGAAGAGCCACACTGAAGGGGCCAAAGAGCCGCATGTGGCTCGCGAGCCGTGGTTTGCCGACCACGGGACTAGGTGATGATGCTAAATGGTCTAAGGTTTTTGCTTTTGTTTTCATTAAAAATGTTGTACTTTATTTTTTAAAAGTACAGATACAGAAAGCCACCCGAAACAAGTTTGTAGCTTAATGAATGGTTTCAAGGCAAATACCCTGGTAAGAAATAACCCTGCCTGTCACCCGAAAAGCTCTGCCACATCTGCCTCATTTCAAGCACACTCCCCTCTCTCCCCATACAGACCGGGGATGTCTATGATTGCTTCCTTGATGCTCTTGTAGTTGTATCATTCATGTGTGCATCCCTGCACATTAATCTTGTCTAAATGGCTCTATTAAAAATTTTTTAATCTCTTTAAAATCCACAGTTCCTTTCACCCACCACTATTTATTTATTATTTATTTATTTATTTAGTTAGTTAGTTATTTGATAAGCTTTATTTGTTCAGCTTTCTTAACTGTAAAAGGAGACTTTTCAGGACTTTGGGGAGCATTATGTTAGAGCTATAAATGGGCCTGAACAAAAGCTTGATTTGTTCAGGCCCGTTTGAAGGGTACCATAGTCTGGAAGCTGGGACGTTGCTTCTGATTACGCTCAGCTTGTACCACTTTAGTAAGACTGTGGTTGGAGATGCGTTTCTTCAAGAGGCACATGCAGACTGGCTTTGATCTTTAATGTCAGCAGCTATTGATGCTTAATGCCTAGGTCCGGTAAGTAGTTGAGGGTTGAAAATGTTGATATTCAAATTCTATATTTCTTTACATAAGAATTAAATAATTCTCTAAAGGATCACGTGCCCTAATCTCTTATTTGGTCACCCAGGGTATCGACTATATAGGAAAGACAGGAGGGAAGCTTAATAACTTCTCTTTATTTACTAGTTTTCTAGATAAGGGACTTTTTTCTGTCTTCTTGCAAAGATGACCATTGTAAAATGTCACTGTGACCTCAAGGACTTAAACTTATTGTCAGGTTTTAACTTATTACCTTTATGAACTGTGCAGAAGATAAATGCATCCCATCTTTGAGGCTGGTATTTTTTATTGAAAAAATACATAGTGACTAGCATTGATTAATTAATGACTCCTTTGAGTACTTTATAGCTCTGACATAATGCTCCCAAACGTCCTGAAAAGTCTCCTTTTACAGTGGAGAAAGCTGAGGCATGAAACGTTTATGTAATTTGCACAAATTCCCTCGGCGGGAAGCAATAGAGCAGTGGAAATCAAGGCGATTTTCTCAGGTTTTTAAACATTGTCTCCTACAGCAAAACGTTCAGGTGAGTTAGCAAATATACCTGTATGTGACTAGTTCCAAGTTGTCTGTGTGTCTCATAAGGGACAAAGCCCCCTCTCTCGCCTTGGGCCGGATGCCTTTTGAAGCAGTGCTGTCCCTGCCACGGTGTGATCACTATCTGATGATCACTATCTGCTGATAAGGGAAGCTGTGCACCACCATGTGCCTGAATGTCACAGCCCCTGGTGTCCCAGGTGGCGGATCTTTTACGTCAGCCTTTTAGGGGAAGGAGGAGGGTCTGCCTAGCCACAAGCACGGTGCTTCAGCAGTGATGCACATCCAGACGGGAAGTCAGGATTCTTTCTAAACACGGATGAAGACTGCTGTGCACAGGTAAGTGTCCGCCTGCAGTCCTGGGATCTCAGTGCCTCGTTTTCCTTTCGGGTGCATTTAATTACTGTACTTTCTACAAAGTTTCATCATTTTCTTTTTTTTACTAAAGAAAAGAAATAGAGAGGCACATTCTAAGATTCACACGGGAGAAAGAGGTGTGGTAAAAGGCTTTACCTAGGTGGTACATTCCCTGGCTTCCACAGTCCCCTGGCCCTTAAGCCAGTCTGGACAGGTGCAGCTGGGCTTCCAGTGGAGCCAAAGGAGGGCCAGGGTCCAGGGCTCTGTTCCGTGTCACAGCCGGGTCTGGTTTAGCATCCAAGTTCCTGACAGTTCACTCGTCCATTGTGTGGAGCCAATGGCCATGAGCCACGTGGGCAGGGGAGTGCATCCCCTGTGGCAGGAGTCACCGGATTGCAGGGAAGCAGGCGAGAGAGCAGGGCTCCTTCGTTTAAATATTCAGGTTTCTCAGCTTGCAGTGGCCAAACCCATCCTGGCCTCGGATTCACTCCCAGATGTGATTGACAGATAGGTGGCACATTCCTGTGTCACTCAGACTTTACTGGGCATGCTCTAAACTGCCTTTGTCCAGGCCCTTCCCCCATGGGTCAGCAGGGAACAGACATGGAGAGTGTTAAATGCAGCTTTTTGGCAAAGCTGTATACTAAATGGCATGGCTCTATTATCTAATCTTCCCTTTATTCCTTTCCTGTTAAATTAATAACCAGATTACTACAACGGTATCAGTAAGACTCCCCTCCAAACACTCACACTGTTTTCTGGTAAGTTGAGTATATGTTATAAGATCAATCACATACGTATCTACTTTTCACTCTTCTCTCATTGACCAGAAACATCCCACTGTCCCCTTTAGCTCTACAGTACATCTGTATCCATTGTGTGCGCCTGAATTGCAAATTGCCTCTATAAACAGAAGCGTTTGCTGGAGAGAATGTTGAATGCTAAATTCTGCACTTACCTGTTATTGACATCAGGAGTGTTAGCAGCATTCTTGAAGGTATTTTTGGTGAGGTGAGAAGTAAAAGCATGCAGTCTTTCATGTTCTCATAGAACTGCATAGATAGCCGAGTGTGAAAGCCGTGTGGAAGCTGGCGCTAGAAATTCCTCATGCAAGTCAGGGTGGGCCTGCGGTGGGGTGTGACTTAAAATAAATTTTCTTTTTACTTACTTGCAATAATAAAAATCTTCACAATCATCCAGCTCTGATATTGAGAGAAGGCACAGTGCCATTCCCCTCACCTTATGATATTTCTGTACACCTGCCTAGATATTTTCTGTTTGTTAATCTATGAGATTTAATTAGGCCTCTAAAAAAAGCAATGGCTCATAAGACAGTTATGATATTTCAATTTAATGCAAATCTACAGACTTAATTGCCTCCAATAGCAACCTAGGCTGCATTTCAAAATCTTCAGGAGCTGAAATCACCTGCTCACTGTTGGTGCATTTTCATACAGGGCATCAGAGGCGTGGGCTTATGCCAAACAAATGCATCCAAATGCTACACTTCTTAAAGCGTGGAATTAAGTTTTCAGATGAAGGTGAATTGAAATGAAGAAGTAGATAAAGAGTGTATTTTAAGTGGAATTGTCTTGGGAATGAAAATCAGTTTCTAAAAAATCAAACCAGCTACTCCAAAGCATCTACTGGAATAATGACCTCCGAGAATGTTAACTGGGACACAATCTCAAACTACCAAATGGCAAGGGATCTGTGCTCATGTCGTCCTGGGCGCAGGTGGCCTGTCCTGAAGGCTGTGGTATTTTGTGCTTGTTCCCTTATTTCTAAGGCTCTTATGGTCATACGGATGGATGCTCTGAGAACCCCTGGGGGAACTCGGATGCGCCCAGCAATACCAGATGGGATTATCTTCCAACATAAATGTACAAGGAAGGCTCTTACAATTCTAGGCATATTGAGGTGTGGCCAGTCCATCTTGAGAGATGTGATGAGGTCAGCAATCTGTTGCTATTACTATTTCTCACTAGAAAAAAAGCACCTACTTCTGATTTTTATATTTTTGTATATCTCAGTTATGTTCTATGATCCACCATCATAATTGTATCTTTTCAAACACAAATTGCTTATTTCTGGGGTGGTGTATTCTCCATCCTAGTGAAACCCAACTGTCCAGTTTTCATATGTCCACACCCCAAGGGTTGAACATCGCAGGAAAAAAAATCTCTTAAACCAGACAGAGTCAACCCTGCCTGAGTCTTAATAAGCTAATTTTTACTCTCTCTCTCAAAAAAAAAAAAAAAACCTAATTCATATAGCCTTTTCTCTCCTAAAACCCACTTACAATTCTAGGCTCTCTCATTTCTTTCTTAAGCTTGTTTTATATTTCATTTTTTTAAAAAAAGAAGGTTTTGAATAGAAACCTCCTTATTTTCCCAATAACAAACCTGAATATCTACTTCCTCAACTCTATATTCTTTCTTTGCCCTTTTATTAAAATTAATTCAATGCCCAGTCTCTTACAAATGTGCAGCCCCTTCATACTCTAGGCCACTTTTCTATATACTTCCTGGAGGATTCAGCAATGATGATCACCCTCTGTTTTGCAGAAATTTTAATGTGGCTCTTACATTTTAGTTGATAACATTTATAAACATAGTTTAGAATGCCTGTTCTTAAGAAAGAAAAAGGGATATATGAATTTGCTTCTCGTATATCTATAACTTCCACCCATTTTTTCTGTCTGTTGTTTTTCCTACACCAATATTTCTTTAAAAAGGCATTTATATATTCTGCCACTAGCCTTCTCTCTGCATTCTTCCAACATTGCAGTTGGGATTTCATCTAAACCACTGCATGAAACTGCTCTTGTCAAGGTCACTAAATTCAATTGCCCTGCATTTGTCTTCATCTTCTAACCTCTCAGCTTCAATCGATGCATTTGATGACTTTCTCCTGTTTAAAACATTCTCTGGTGTGAACTTGAGTTACCGCTCACTTTTCTAGATTCTCCCTATGTCTCAGACTAATACTTCACATCACAATTTGAAAGCTACTTTTCCTTTTCCCAGTTTAAAAATTTTTAGTTTTACAGGCTCCTCCACTTTCTTGTACACTGCCCTTTCCTATGTCATCCCAGTATTATTTGAGAATTGCACTGGTGGAATTTCTCTGTTGCTAGTGGGAATGGGGTTCTTACAATATCTTGAGAAAAATAATTTTCTAAAACTCACACAGGAGAATGAATGACTTTTATCTGTGTGAAGTCATTGCCCTCCGTTTGCAAAGTCCCATTTCCTTTAAGTCAGTCCTGGACCAGGTGCAGCTGCGGGTCCAGCGGAGCTAAAAGCAAAGCCAGTGCAGACTTTGCCTGACTCAACATCCTTCCTAAGCCCTATTGTAAAGTGATTGGACAAGAAAAAGAAAATTTCTCAGTTGCCTCTCAGCTCAGATTATCTGTGATTCTAGAAAACTTCAAAGAACTCAAAAGTATCTTATCCTGATATTCCAAAACAAAACTCACCATTCCTGCAGATGAATTCAGATGGCCTCATCCTAGTTGTACGGCCCATTACTCTGGCCTCCCCTCCTATTGAATACCATTGAAAGGTGGGGTAAGCAAAGTCAAGGTCTGAAACTGCACAGGTTCCTGGGTGTGCTATTTTCAGTGCTCAGAAACAGTGAAAGACCAGGCAGACCAGGGCGAGTTGGTTACCCTTTCTGAAGGCCAGTTACTAGTAATGTGCCGTGATCTCACAGAGCGGAGACAAGGTTCATGACAGGCCATAGTACATGTAATGCAAATGGGTATGTCTGTGAAGTATAGAATAACTTTGAGACAAAGACATATTTGTTTCATTTTTTTTCATTAATTTCACCAGTACTATTTGACTAATTTTATCAGCTTGTGTTATATAAGAGGCCTGCTTCTGAGCTTAGCAACTACATTTGGACCTATCTTTTTCTTTTCCTGTTGAAAAGGAAATGACTCTATTATTTCTGATTATTTACATATTGCATGTTCCCTCTAAAAATATTGACTAATACATAAAAACATATCAAGCCCTAGCCAGTTTGGCTCAGGGGATAGAGCATTGGCCTTCGGAATGAAGAGTCCCAGGTTTGATTCTGGCCAAGGGCACATGCCCTGGTTGTGGACTTGACCCCCAGTAGGGGGCTTGCAGGAGGCAGACAATCAATGATTCCCTCTCATCATTGATGTTTCTATCTCTCCCTTCCCTTCCTCTTTGAAATCAATAAAAATACAGTTTTACAAAGTATCAAAAATTTAAGTCACTGAAATCATACTAATCTAGGAATACTATTATCAATACTTTGTTGAACATACTTGCATGTGTTTTCTGTGCATACACATATGCTTTTTGTGTATACATACAATTTAACATGTTTGGGGTCATATTACCTATATATGTTGTTTTTATTATAGACATCTTTATTCTGGTTCATTTTTTCCTCTCATCTACATTTGTTTATTTTTTCCCTACTTCCTCCCAGTCAAATATGGTAAGCAGTGTTAATTTCTTGGGTCATATCCTTCCATTTAGCCCGGGTCCTCAAGATGTAGATGCCAAGACAGGATTACATGTGAGCAAGATGTATTAAGGGAAAGACCTATGACAGATAAAAGGGAAAAAGCAGGAAAGGTTAGTGAGAACCTTTGGATGGCTCTAACTGCTGAGAAGGAGAAGAGAAAGGCAACAGAGTATGAGGCTGCAGTGTAGGCCTGAGAAAGTTTGGCTAAGCCAACAGGGACTCAATTCGCCAAAGTCACTGACCTGAGAACTTGCATGAATGGGCCTGCATTATTCACCATGCTGTGCCCGGTCATTGGCTGCCAGCAGACTGCAGAAAGTGTGGCCTCAGCATCAACAAGAGTTGGACTCAGAAGGATAATAGCTGGTCGGTTTCCTGCAGCAGAAATCTGAGCAGCACCTAGCTTTCTCCATGTTTATGTGTCATTATGTAAATTCACATGCATACATAGTGGGATTAGTCATTGTTTTTACAATATCACATCATTTTATATGAATCTTATTTTTGTCACTTAACTGTATGATAGACTCTGCCCGAACAAAACAATGTATGATTTACTCCTTTCAAGGGATATCATATTTTCTTACACACCAGAAATTACTCAAGCTATTTTATATTAATGGTAATTCTCTTAAAAATCTAAATGTAAAATAATATAATACATTTGTAAAGAAGAAACACCCCCCCCACACACACATACGAGAGAGAGAGAGAGAGAGAGAGAGAGAGAGGCAGAGAGATGAGAGGGAGAGATTTTGTATCTTATTTAACATTTAATCCATCTATAATATGTATGTTTTGGCATGTGGCATGAGATTGAGTCTGAAAGTCAGTTGTTAGTCTTCGATTTTGGGAGAGCTTCTGAAAATTTGTTGACATCATTTGTCCATTGTCAGCATCCTTCTTATTACCTTTATCTTTATGTATCCATGTTTTAAAACATATGTTTAATATATTTTTTCTCATCTTCATTTTGAGCAGTAAGTACAAATAAAAATGTGTCAATATATAATGTTTTATAATATAAACTTACATATGAACTATTAACTCATTTATTGAGTTCAAAAAAGTTAGTATTCTATTTGGAGTTATATATTAAGAAAGAATGAATTTTCAAGCAGTTAACATTTTTTTTAAAATTTTGTCTTTGCATTTAAGAATAAGATATCCCATTATTTAAGTACAGATCTTGTTTTATGCCTTTTAATAATTTCCTTCTTATATATGCCAAATTTTCTTATTGAATGAATTTCTATTAAGTTATAGTTTTGTCACTTTTGAAAAAAAAAATGTTTCTCATTTTTACTTACATCTGGTTACTGCTATTGCAGACAGAAGCCATATTTTTGGAACTGTATCATATTCAGTCATTAACTAGTTCCTCTCATAATAATTACTTTAATTTGAAGTCTTGTTTTACCTAGGTTTTTGACAGGTATTGTTTTAATTTTCTTCTGTTCTTTACCTGGAGTTATTAAAAATGTCTTCTCTTCATTTAAATAAGAGCAATACTGAATACTGAACATCTCCTTATTCAGATTTTAATGGAAATGGCTTTTAGTATTTTGCTTTTAAAAAGTTATGGGGTGTTTTTTGTGTGTGTATGAGATGTTTCTTATTCCTTTATTACTATTTTAATTTTATTTTAAAGTAATAAATGACTACTTAATTAATTAGAGTAAATAATGTTTAATGTATTGAAATATTCTCCTTTAAGTTTTCAATGAAATATAAGCCCTATATGCCTCTAATATATTTATCTACTAAATCATCATTGAATTCTCTTTGGTAATATTTCTTTGAAGATTAATGCATTATGTTGGCATATATCTATTTCTAATTGTATAAGTATGCCTGTTCTATAATTTTCTTTCTTTGTACTATATTTGGATTGGTTTTTAATTTCATTCCTGCTTTATAAAATGAATTAATGAGGTATCCTTCTGTAAAGTTTAATTATCTTTGTAATTATCAATCACTTAAAAGAAACCTAGCCCTAGAAAAAAAACAAACAAACTATTTTGCTCCAGTGCCTTTTAGGGGAGGGAAGGGTAAAATCTTTAATCATTTTGCCAACATCTTTTATGGTAACTTGTCGATTCAAATTTTCTGCTTTTCCTTTGGTAATTTTCATGCCATGCTTCTAGTATGCCATCCTTTTCTTCTTGACTTTCAAATGTATTGGTGTAATTGAAATCTCTTAATTCCATCTTTTATGAAGAGACTGAATTAAAGGCAGCTATGACTTGGAAATCATGGACAGCCATGTTCTGATGTGTGATTAAGGTTTGTACTAAGCAGGGCTAAGGATGAGACAAACAGGTAGGAAAGTCCCAGAGGCAAACAATAGAGAAATTATACTTTCTTTATTGTCTCACAATATTGTTTCACTGATTTATTTTTTTGGGAAGGACATTGTTAATATGCAATTTCAAGGATTATACTAGATTACAACAAAATTCCAACAAAAGTTCAATCCCATAACCCATCATACTCAGTCTCTCACACAGACAAACCTGTAAATTAATCTTAACTGTTATCCTAGATAATAAAGAGGTAATATGCAAATTAATCCTCACACCCTCACAATGTGGCTGCCTATGACCAGGCCAGCAGGGGAGTTAGTGAGGGATGACCTAAACCGCAGTCGGACATCCCCCACGGGGTCCTGGATTGGAGAGGGTGCAGGCTGGGCTGAGGGGACCCCCCCCCATGCACAGATTTCATGCACCAGGCCTCTAGTATTTAGAGAAATGGTGAGGAGGGTCAGCTCATGAAAGGTCTTTAAACCATGATATGCCTTTTGGACATTAATATGAGGCCACTGGACATAGAGCACAGAATTATATTAAGCACAAAGTTACCAGGTGAGACTGGTTTATTTAAACTCTCAATTGTTTTTACTTCGAATGATGGCTAAGAGCACAAGCCTTGGAATTAGACCAAACTTTCTACATTTATTAGCTTTATGACTTTGAGCCTCAGTTTCCATGTCTTAAAATGAGGATATTATTTTTTTTTTCACATGGGACATCTAAAATAATAAAAATGATAAAGTATGTATAAAGTGTTTATTACATAGTAAGTGAACACTCAATAAATGGCTATGTAGTTAATCATCATCATGATCATTGTTTCCATCCTCATAATCATCTCTATTTTCCTAATATGAGAGACATATATTAACATGGTCTTGTGAATGAGACATAGATTTCCCCACAGACTCAACATTGCAGAGAAATTAGAGCATAGCTGGATGCCAGAGCTGTGGTTCTGCTACAAGCTGGTGTGGGCTGTTCAATGTGTGTGTTTGTTTTATTTTTCTTTTAAGCATATTTGTTAAAAGACCTCTGTCCTGGTTTCATAGCTTGTTATAAATACTGCATTCCAATTGCTATAATTTCAGAGTTTCTGATAAAAGGATTAATGTAATAGTAATTAAGGAGATAAAGAAACAAAGAATTGGCATTACATTTTCTGCAACACAGTGGGTCCCTCTGTAATTTACAGAAGGCATCTCCTAAAATATGGTAGTTCTGTTAGGGCAACTCTATAGCAGCCATAACAAATGCCCACCAGTTCCATGGCTTAGCATAGCAAAACTTTCTCTCTGACTCAGGTCACAGTCTCCTGGTGTGACTTGGGGATCTGTTCCTTCCATCTTGTGGATCTGGCATCTTGAAGGCCTCCACTTCCAGCGTCAAGGATGATGGAAACCGTGTGGGGAGGGTGCCCTGGTTCCTCACTCCCTCAGTCTCAGAATAATACACTTCAGTTCCGATCACAGGTGAGGGGCCAGGTCTTACTCACATGGCCACGTACAACTGCACATTTCAGCATCCAGATAACTGCGCTCAGGATTCTGTTCTGTCCGGAAAAGGAAATCAGACCATTTAGAAGCAGAGATGCAGACAGGGAAGTATATTCGCATTTATATAAAAAGCCAGCAGCATCTGAGGGAGGGTTTGTCATGACATCCAAATCCATCAATACTCTTTTCTTAAAACTTTAATGAATGTGAATAGATGGCAACTGTACTTCTTAGCTGAAACCTACCAGGGTCATTTCCCCAATGATTTACATCTTCTGGTCATTTACATTTTCATCCACATTACTAAGGGAAGAAAAATGGGATAAATAAATATGTGCATAATAATGGAATACTATTGGCCTATTTCCTCTCAAGACCTGATTGAGGATTCTTAATTAAAATGAAATATACCTCATGAATTACAATAAAAAGTGATTGAATTGGTTAACCTAAGTTTTCACAGCAATAACCATTACCTATGTGATTTTATTCATTATCTATGAATCATTATCCTGTGTTATCACTGTTTTCACCTCTGATGGTTAGCCTGTTGTGTGAGTCTTATTTTTTTTATTCTTGAGAGTGTACTAAAATTCTGTTTCCTATATCATTTCTTCGATGTTTAGACAATTTCAATATTTAGAAAAATATTTAAAAACTGAAGTGTTATTTATTGGAGTATCTTAATTAAGCTGATACATTAAAATCAAGATCATAAAATATGGCAATATTCTTAAACTTTTTTCACAAATGTTCAATAATATTTAACTGTTAAAATGTGCCTCTGCTTCTGTACAGCTTTAACAAACAGTTTGAAGAAACAGTTGCTTGTATTTTCTTTTATCAAGTATGTAGCTATCAGCTAAAAAGTCCAGTTAGCGAATGAAAGTTCAGTAATCACTTTCCCATGGGCTCACATTCTTTGGATAAACAACTGATTGATGATGTCTCATGTTTTCAATCAGAAGTTCATTTGGAGAAGGGAAAATGTATTTGTGAATGCTTGAGCTGAGGCTGTGATGTGATTTTGCATAATTATATTGTCTGTTCATTCATTTTCCATATTTGGAAGGGGCTTCTCCTGAATTGATTAAAACTTCCATTTTACAGTCTATTTGAATTCAAACTTTGCTTCAGAAATCCTGCTCTGATCAATTGTTCCCATATATCATTTCCCAAGGGCATTGGTAAGAAAAGAAAGAGTACAGGATGCAGGACCTGGGTTTTTCCCCCGCATTATCTTTAGCCCTGTACCATCTATTAGCCAGTTGCCAGTTCATATACTCTTTTATATGCAGCTGGGAGAGGGTTAAAGTCTTATAATGGGTAAATCCACTGAAATTGGGAACCTCTTTGAAAAATAATGAACAGAATTAACCTCTGAGCCTCAAGATTTCCCTGCATAACACTGGCCTGACCTTCACCCAAGTGAAAAGTCCGCTGCAGAACTCTATCTGATAGTCAGCCTGCATTTCTGAGGAGCATTCAGAAATGGAAACGCTGAGCTTCGAACTCCTCTAGCTATTGCTATGGGTGGATCCACCCAGAGTACCTGTCTCCCACAATAGGATGCTGTTGTGCGGAGTATCTCAGAGCATATCCTGACACCCCAGAGCTGTTACTGCTAAAGGAAAAGAAGGGGATGTGTCCGTGCTGTGAGAGGCTGTTCACTGAGTACTCACTGTCTTCGGAACTCAGCGGGATCCTCTGTGGTACCCAGAGGATGCAGACAATTGTCACTTTCCCAATGTGTGCATTCTCCCTTTCACTCTTTTTTTTTAAATTAAATCTTTATTGTTCAGATTACATTTGTTCCTCTTCCTCCCCCCCCATAAC
>NW_005363687.1:2154568-2156401 GCF_000412655.1 Myotis brandtii
TCGGTATGCTGTTGTCTTTCCTTCTAGTTGAAGAGTCTCTCCTCAGCCAGCCTTCCTGTGGTTCTGGGTGATGTCCGTTCCGTCTTTTAGTTGTATTTTTGAAGTGGTTGTTTGAGGCAGCATTCTCCGGTGTTTACCTATGCCGCCATCTTGGTTTTCACTCTATTCCTTCTCTCTCTTCCTTTCACTCTTCCTCAAGTACTGAGTACCTCCTTGGCGCCCACTGTAGTGAGACCCTGGACATGCAGAGGAGAGCAACTCCCGCTCTGTGTGCTTAGATGGCTGGCACAGTGTGCTGGGAGCAAGGTCCTGGACCATTCCGCAGAAAGCCATGCTTCCCTGGGAGTCGGCCAGATAGAATAGACGTGGAGTACATTCCAGGCAGAAGAAGCATCGGGAAACGTGGATACCGTCTTGAATAATATGAACGCGTGAGAAACTATAAATTGTGTGGGAGGCCTGAGTGTGAAGTATGAGGCAGAATGTCAGGCAGGGCAGATTGCCAGACCGCACCACAGGGCATCACTGTTCTTCCTTCCTTACACCTTTGGTCTCCTGAGCATGGCACTCTGAGTACACAGAGGGCTAATGTGGGTTCTCACTTGGCTGTTCTCAGCCAGCAAAGGACTCCACAGGCCCTCGGTCCAGCAGGTACAGCCAGGGAATCTAGTTAACAGATAATAGGAGCCGTGTTGCAAGCAACTTCTCATGATTTTCATGCTGGGAGGGCAGGTTATGGCTCCTATGGCTTGTGGCTGAGAGCCTTGTCCTCTATCCCCGACCCCTCACCAAGAAAAACAAACCAACAGACAAACCGAGCACACTTGATCTTTGTGGAACCAGTGCTGTCCATGCCTGTGTCCAGGCTGTTTTCTGAAAGCATGTAGCACTTCTAGAACTATGTAGTCATCATGTTACCTCCCCACCTAGAAAACATGCCACATGTGGTCACTCCCAGAATGTGGATGGCTGTAAGCACTGGAGCAGACTCCTGCAGGCTCCTTGTTTCCTATTTGATTTTGGGGTTTTGATGGACAGTGACACCCTCAGACACAGTAAATTGGAGACCTTGGAACACGTCTGTTCCCGATCCCAGGACACTAGGAAAGTCCTTGGTCTGGATCCTACAGATGATTTGATTCCAGCTATAGTGACAGTGTTATTAGCTCCTGACTCAGGGGTTTGAGAGCAAGGCCTGGGTTGAATTTCTCCTGTTCTGCTACTTAGTAGCTCTAGAGAGCATCTGCAGGTTACCTGATGTGTGATTTGGTTTTCTCTTTCATCAAATGAGATAGTGCATGTAAAACTACATTTTATAGTGCCTAATACTTGATAAGCACCTCTTAAATTATTTTTACTTTAGTGGCTTGGTTTGTGATTGCAGGAAAAGATGGCAAACATGTTTTCCTTTGACACTTATGTTTCATTTTTTTGTTTGTTAACCATTCAATATATAGCTATTATTTTATTAAAAACAGTGCAACCATTTGGGTTTAGTTTATTTCTTTGGGGAGAGATATACAGAAAATATACTTAATAAATAAAATAATTTCTCAGAAGGGGAGAAAAAAATTCATAATGGACCCAGGGGTAGCTTAGGTATGGTATTGCAGGTGTTGGAATACATAAGAAGTGAAGGCTTATCCTACATAATAAAGAGGTAATATGCAAATTGATTGTCACACCCTCACAAGATGGCTGCCTACGACCAGGTAGGCAGGGGGTTTAGTGAGGGACAACCAAACGACTGAACAAGCAGGCTGCAGACTGCATGGGGTGACCAAGCTGGTGGGGGAGGGGGGTAGTGAGGGGCTATCAGGCCGGCAGGGGGGC
>NW_005363687.1:2156414-2159707 GCF_000412655.1 Myotis brandtii
AGGCCATCAGAGGGGGCTGGTTGGGGTGACCAGGCCAGTGGGGGGGTGCAGTTCGAGGTGATTAGGCTGGCAGAGGGGGCAGTGGGGGTGATTAGGCTGGCAGGGGGCCAGTGAGGGGTGACCAGGCCAGCAAAGAGGGGCAGTTGGGGGTGACCTGGCCGGCAGAGGGAGCAGTGAGGGGTGATCAGGCTGGCGGGGGTGGGGGGCAGTTAGGGGTGACTAGGCAGGCAGGCAGGCAGGTGAACGATTAGGAGCCAGCAGTCCAGGATTGTGAGAGGGATGTGCGACTGCCAGTTTAGGCCCAATCCCCGGGATCAGGCCTAAACCGGCAGTCGGACATCCCCCAAGGGGTCCTGGATTGGAGAGGATGCAGTCTGGGCTGAGGGGACCTTCCCCCCCATGCACGAATTTTGTGAACTGGCTCTCTAGTCCTCTATATTTTGAAATGATCTATGAAAAAATAAAAAAAGATGTATGGCTATGGAGTCTGAAAATAATGGTTTAAGGAAATCTTAAAAATGGAATTTGGTTTATAAAGTTATAAATTACCCATTGAGGTAGCAAAGAAAACGAAAATACTTGAAAAGATTTATTTTTATGTACCAAAGCACTCTGATCAACTTAGATTTTACAAGCAAAGGTAAGGTAAAGAGCAGTCACATGAACATTGTCTTCTTTAGGAGGTGGCATTTTGATTGCACCTGGTAGTAAATATTAAGTCAATAAAATAAAAAACTTTCTAAAGAAAAAGTAGCTATCTGAAAACACATATATTCAACCTTCCTCTAGCACCTCTTCTTACGCAGCTACTTAAATCGCCCACTGAAAGCTGGAGACCATAGACCATTGCAGTTAAGCACGGAGACTCTTCAGTGAGACAACCCAAGATCTCAGACAAATTCTTAAGCTTTAGCCTTAGTTTTACCATCTATTAAACGGGAGATAATAAGACTTTATAGTCTTAAAAGTAGCTGAAAATGGAAATAATTTACAATTGGTATTTCACAAAACAAATGAATTAGAAC
Source organism: Myotis brandtii (assembly GCF_000412655.1). Lineage (NCBI taxonomy): Eukaryota > Metazoa > Chordata > Mammalia > Chiroptera > Vespertilionidae > Myotis > Myotis brandtii. The sequence continues at coordinate 2,157,440 of NW_005363687.1, forward strand.
CAGTGGAGGCCATAGCTGGGCTCTCGTCTTACCACTTAATAACTTTGAAAGGCCAGGTCTTGGGGGGTTTTGACAGCATGCCTTAGAATGGACTAACAGGCAAGGGCATTAAGTTTGGACAATGGTTATTTACCAACAGTACAGAAACAGTTCAGTATTTTAATCTATATATATAAGTGACCATTAGGATTAGACGACCGGATGACTGGCCAGTAGCTATGACGTGCACTGACCACCAGGGGGCAGACGCTCAATGCAGGAGCTGCCCCCTGGTGGTCAGTGCGCTCCCACAGCCAACCTCCTGCAGCCAGCCAACCTCCAGCAGTCCCTGCCCCCGGCCAGCTGGCCCGATCGATTGCCTGATCACCAGCCAGGACGAGGGACCCCACCTGTGCACGAACCCGTACCTCACAGTGGAACATCAGCTTTAGTTTTGTTAACTCATTGAAATCACTGAACATAATGTATAATCAGCCAAGGTTAGGTAATACTGAAATAACAAGTCAACCCAAATTGTCAGGTGCAAACAAAATAAAAGTTTATTTCTCACCCACACAAAGTCTGCTCAGAGATTTAGTTGTGATGGATTTGGCTGGGAACAAGAACATGGAGATTTGTCCATCAGCTCTCAAACGCTAAACCCTGTAGGTAACACCCTTTACTTTTGCATACATCTTATTGGCCAGAGGAAGTTGCATGGCCGTACCCATCGACAAGAGGGTGGAGAAGTGCAATCTTCTTGTGTCCTAAAGAAGAGATGATTTGCACATGTTGGTGAGCCATGGTAATATCCACAAACATGTCAATCATCTAATAATAATGTTGTAATTATTATTAAAGCAGACTCTAGTTATTTATTCCATTTCTGTGTTCAGATTGTTTTCTTGGATCTGCTCTACTTTCCTTATAGCACCTAATTCCTCCATGTAAATTTTAACTACTTTTTAAATGTCTTCTGCTATATCTCTTTACTTCTGTATCCAAGCTGAATACTTTTTGCCCTATATTTTTGTCTTTACTGTCTTTACATAGTCTTCACATGCCATAACAGCTTCTTACACATCTACTTATCACGTTCAAATGTTCTAAATTTCCATTCACACAATGAACTTCCATATAAACATTCTATTAACTTTTATGACATTATTTGGAACAACATTATATTACAGTTATTTATGTACATGATTATATCCCATTCTATCTTTAAAAGTCTTTGAAAGTGGGATCTATGCCTGATTCATCTATGTAGCCCCTTTTATGAGTGCCTTACTCCTAGCGGTTCAATAAATAGTGTTGAATTAATGGAGGAAACAGCCACTATATGAAAATGAGCATCGAACTAGGGATAAGAAATTCTGAAATTTAGTTACTGCCTAGTTACTAACAATATTACCATGAGCACATACATATGCATACACACACACACACACACACACACACACACACACACATGTTTGTACCAGTGTATGTGCATGCGTGCTCACTGTGTTGGATTTTTTATTTGTGGTTTGGTTTTGGTCTTTGACTTAGTTTGTTATAAGCGTTGCCTTATATGTGTATATATTTACTCAAATCTATTAATCTTTTACCATAGCTTCCAGGCTTTAAATTCAATAAAGAAAAGGTTTTCCTAAACTCCTTTAATTAACATTTGATGTAAGAAACAGTTCTCTTAACTTATGAAGAATTTATGCTAATGAGTAGAAAATATACAAATAGGCCAATAGAAACTAGAAAGGGTTAGAACACAAAAGCAACACAAATAATAAATAACCTTTGAGAAAAAATGTTTTATCTTGCTCATAATTAAAGAAACACAAATCAAAGTAACATGAGATTCTCCTCAGGTTAGAGACAAAAGTTTTATCTAGACTGTTGATATCCATCTTTATTCAGACTGCAAATTTATATGGAATTTTGAGGAATACATTAACAATATCGGTCAAAATATAATAGTGCACATGCCTGTACCAGCCTTTATATTCCTATGACTTTACCTACGAAAGCAAGCCAAGGTACTTTTGTAGGAATTTCTGATTTACCACTCTTTGAGCATTCAATTAAAAAAAGGTTGGCAACAAGTAAGCATTAATAGGGATGTGGTTAGATAACTCACATATGTTCAGTCATGAACAATATGCAGAATTTCAAACAGTTGAAACCACTGAAATGGGAAAGTATGTGTTCATGTAGAAATCACTAAGAATCATCCATATAAGAAAAGCCTGTGATGAATAACTGGTGATTTCTTTGTGTGTGTGTGTGTAA
>NW_005363687.1:2159834-2202740 GCF_000412655.1 Myotis brandtii
ATATATATATATATTTGTGCAAAAATACATTTGAAACAATTTTAATAAAGGATACATTATAAAAATATACTGACAATCACTGCCTTTTGAGGAGAAGAAAATAGGGTGGAATATGAGGAAGTACTAACTTTTTTTTCATTTTGTAACCATCTTTACACTGTTTAAATATTTTTCACAAATTATTTGTGTTACTGTCTTTTTTGCAAAAAACAGATATTAAAATATTAAACTATTTTAATTTTATTTTTTACCAAAAAGTCTAAAGGTAAAGATTTTTAAAATTCTTCCTTTTATAGAAGTGGATTCTATAATTGCACATATTTAATATTGTACAAATTCTTCACTTTTATTTGAACTATTGACTTTTTTCCCCCCACTTTTTCCTGTGTTCTGCTATACTGAATCCATTCTTATTCAATTGCTAATTCTGCTACAAGGAAATTCTTAGTATTTTAGGATTGTTCATCTGAAATTAAAGGCAGCCATTTTCATGAAAGGATTATATTATTCTTCAAGGTTTTTAAAGTGTACTCAGTCATAGACCCTAAAAAGCAGAAGTGCTCCCACTTGTTTTCTGTTGTGATTTTTACATGCTATCTGCAGTAAGAGTATATATCTATGCCTCCTTTGCATTCCATATTATTTCTTCCCACCCTTGGCCTTCAAATAAAATGTTTTAATATTGTGATCACTCCTTTAAGAATAAGGAACCAAATGATAAACAGCCAGAAGTAAACAATTTAAAGACATGAAAGTATTTCCTGTGCTTGGAATTTAAAGCACTCATTTTAAAGTAAAACAGAATCGGTTTTTCCATTTTTTATGAATCGTTATTTTTGTCTTCATTCCTTTTTTCTTTTCCTTTTTTCTCCCCCTAGAAATCCCAGTAAATGTCATGTAAAAATGTAAACACCTGATCAGAGGAATTGTTTAAGAAATGTCTCAGCTAACACCAACACTTCAGTGCGAGTGTTAGCTGCTTAACAAGTCAGGGTGTAAGTATCTATGAATAAAGAGAGAACATTTTGCCATGAATTATTCAGCTAACCATGGGATGCTGTTATCTCCACTCCAGTGGCTTTTAATTGCACATGTAAGAAAGAATTCTGCTTATCTGGCATTCAAGTTGATGCCAAAGTGCAGCTTGCCCAAGCAGGTGGGAGGCTGGAAACGAGTATCTCATCAGACAAACAGCTGCCATTCATGAATGCATTAAAGAATATGGCATCGGGTTGTAGCAGGGAAGCTAGAAGGCAGGCACAGACATTGGCAATGGGAGGAAATGTGAATACTTAATGTGGTCTTTCTCTTTATCTTGGTGTACATTGCGAATCTTGAGTGAACCATAGAATTGTGCGTGCTACCTAAATCAGCAGCATTTCCTCCGTTAGCAACCCACGATTGATCTCTGGGCAAAGATGACACTTTGCTCTTGAAGCCAGGCTCTCAGAGAACCTAGTATTATTTTATCCTGAATGGAGTGTTGGCTCAATTTTCAGCAGCTACTGGATTTAATTTTTTGCAAGTTGATTTAAGATAGATTTGTTAATCAAGCTAAATAATTTTCCTGAAACTTTTACCTCATCCCAGATTCCCAGAGGAGATGTTTTTTTTGGCTTTTTGGCACCTGTGCTAAAATTTTCCACAGCACTTTACTTGATTTCAGAGAGGAAGGGAAAGGGAGTGAGAGATAGAAACATCAATGATGAGAAAGAATCATTGATCAGCTGCTTCCTCCATGCCCCCTACTGGGGATTGAGGCCACAACCTGGGTATGTGCCCTTGACAGGAATCAAATCTGGGACCCTTCAGTCCACAGGCCGACGCTCTATCCATCGAGCCAAACCCTCTAGGGCCATTTCAAATATTTTGATATTTAATTGAACCTCATCCCCATTTACATCTCTCACGAAAATAGAAGGCTCTTTTGTATCATTTTACATATCCATTTTCAGATTCAATTGCATATATATGCACATGCACTTTTTATCACTTACCATTTGTCCTACACCATGTAGAGCATAGAGGATGTAGAGGTTACAAGGTCCCACAGAAAAACACCCTTATATAATGGAGTTCAAAGACTAGAGTGAAGACACTCTCACAGCAAACCTCTGGTACCACATGGTTATCTCACATAGGAAGCTCGTACTACACACAATGGAAACAGAGTTGAGAATGGAGGATGCAGGCTTCCTGTGATAAGGAGCTGGGACAAGTGGAATAGAAGTTCAGGAAGGTTTCCCTCAGAAGACAGCACGTATAGTGCAACTTGATGGGGGCTTATGCATTTGTAAGTCGACAAGAAAGGGAGGGTAGGCTTTCCAATCAGAGGCAAAATAAAGATTCAGAGTTATGGCAGGCTCGGAGGGTTTGGGAGAATAGCAAGTCTTAAATTGGTCTTTAGGAGAATAACAAACAATAACTGTGAAGAGTGCATACTCGGTCAGGTGCCAATTTATGAAGTACTGTGTACTTACTTCTGAAGGAAGCAGGGAGCCACTGTGGCGTTTTCAGGAGCGATGTGATTAGACTTCCAATGTAGGAAAAATTGCTCTGATGACAGGGCTCCTTTGATGGTTCCTTTGTGGGTCTAGAGAAAACTTCATATTAGCATTTCCTATGGGGCTAAAATCAAAAGGGTTAATTGTAGGTTAACAGACAGAACAGAGAGTTTGAAGTCAGAAGAATTGGGTATTCTTTTATACTCTCTCCTCTTTAAAGTACATGATTTTGGACATTTCACTTTTCCTTTCTCTTTAGATGTAAGTTCCATATATGCCAAGAGCCTACATTAATTTCTTATGCGTAAGTAATGCTTAATAAATGTTTGTGGAAGGATGAATGAATTTCTGGGTTATTTCTCTATGTTATTTTTATTAAGTTGAGGGGGATTGAAAATTGCTCTAAGAGCCATCTTCCACTCCTGGGGTATGGAGAGATCCACGTGATTCTAAGTTAAGTGCGCAACTCTACTGTACTCTCCAGAGAAATTATTGTTTCTGAATCCATACCACCAGTCTGGGAAAATATACTGGGTGAGAAAACGCTATGAATCAGCTGCAAGACACTTTGTTCTCTACTGCTTTATGTTCCCCATTGTAATGGACACTCCTCCTTTGCCAGATCTTTTTTCTCTCCCTACATTTTAAATGTCTTTAGTTCCCAAGGAGTCAGTTCTAGGCCTCTTTTGCCTTTCTGGTGTGAGTACATAGCTAACACATTTGTATTTCGAGTTCAGATATTTCTTCTGAGCTCAAGACTGAAGATATTCATCTCTGTGCATGTTTCCACCCCATCAAGTGCTTTTCTCAAAAATGACGTAATCACATTTTCCCATGTTATTTTGAAAAACTTGATGTGGCAAGTGACTATTTTTTTGGTCTTGCCATCCAAAGTCCTCTTTCCTTTATTGTGATTGGTGAATGTTCTAGGCCCCTGGGAAAGTGGCGTATCTCCTGAGATGTTTATCTTGTAAACCGTTTGTTACATCACCAGCACCTTGGAACATAATGGGCTTGTTAATTAATCAATAAACAAATGGCTTTCAGCACACGCTCATGCCTTATTTTTGCAGGAGATGGAAACCATTATCATGGACTCACTCAACCCCTTCCCTCCAGTGCTACCCATATAAAAATTCATTCTGGCCGCTCCGTCACAATAGACTGAGTTTCTCATATTTCCTGAGTCTGCTTGGTTTAATGGTTTTCCAAATGTCTCTTATTGTATTCCCCCAGTTTCCACTTTGTTGGTAAAAATCATTCAAGTGTCTGATTAAATGCTATATTCTTAGTGAATTCTTCTTGAATCACCCTCTGGTTTGAAATGCAATACATCATTCTCCATTGGCTACACCTTAATAGCATTCCTTGTTGCAAAATGGTGAGGATGACTTTTGTTCTAACTCTCTATTGGCTTACTTGGGACAGGCAACATGTTGAAACCTTTCTCTCCCAGGGCCTAGCACAGGACACAGTGGAAGTCTTCAATATGTATTTTAGTTAAATTGAGTTGAGTTAAACTGAATTTCTATTTAAAAACTTCTATAGTAATAAGAATAAGAAAAATCTCACAGAAGTCATTGTAATTTAGAAGTTATTCTAAGAGTTGCACAAACATATCCACCAGAAGAATTTAGATAAAGTCTATGAAAGCAAAAGTAACTTTGCAGACAGTATGAATACTTAGACATTATTTGTCTGAGAAGCTTGATCATATTGAGTGTCCTATTAATGAGATAATAATCCATTCGACTTGATGTGATAGTTGTGATAGTTGAAAAACAACAACAACAAAATAAAAAACATTTCCATGATCTCGAACTTCGGGAACAATAAAAAATGGAAAGTATTTCCTCTCAAAAGGGGTAAGGGCTTTTCATAGATATTCAGGATGTTGCTATTTATCTAAGTGTGAGAAGATTAGAAGAGGGAAGACTTTGGGTTCCTCCCTTTTAAGCATAAACCATCTTAAGCACCATGTTCACAAGCAAAATAGTAAAAGAGAAAAAGGAAAGAGAACACAATGCTAAACTTCTATCATATGTGTAGCTTCTTTTCCTCCAGTATTTTTTATTTGGACTTTTCTCTGGTGGTTTTGTTGAATTAGTTAGTTTTATTACAAAATCTCTTTGCCAAGCTTCTTAAAAACAGTCATAGTAAATTGATCCCAGCAAACCCTAGTGAAAGTCTCAATTTCCATGGCAACTGAAATAAGATTTACACATATTCTCATAGCAGTAGAACCAATGCTACCCCCAAAACACAAAGGCTAATAAGGAATTTGCATACAGACAAACATTTATTATAGTGAAGTTGACCAGCCGTAATGCAGTAATCCTGAATTAAAGATTGAATTCATTAATACAAGAAGATTTCTTATACCCAGTATAAAAAAGCAAATAAGAAAAGTGTAAGCTGTACAGTGACTAGATTATTAATTTAGAAACAAAAGTTAAATGTCTGTTAGTGTAAAATCTTTTGAGGATGTTTTCTCTGAGTATAATCCATATTTTAGTCCAAATGTCAGTGAAAATTTTCTGTGAAAGGCCAGAGAGTAAATATGTTTGTAGGTCATATGGTCTCTCTCATGACTTGGCAGAAGTAAACAAATGGGTGTTGCTCTGTTGCAATAAAACTTTATTTAAATTCAGGCAACGAAATGGAATTGCCCCGCAGTCTGTAGTTTGCCAACGCTGTTTCAGGTAAATGGAAATTTACACATATCATTCAATTCAATTTTTACAATAATAATATGGGGTAAAGATAGTGTTCATTCTACAGATGAGCAAATTGAGGTGCTGAGAATTTAAAAAGCCCAAGGTCGGACAGAATGAGAACACAAACCCAGTCTATCTGATTTTAAAGCAAGCTTCCTAATCACTACACTCATCTAATGATAGTAACTAGCATCCATTGGTGCTGCTTACTGCAGCAGCAGGGGGCTAAACTGCCTGTGTCTATTGCTTCCTTTAACATAAGACCCGGATGGGGTGGGTACAATGAACATTTTCTGTTTGCAGGTAAAGAGCCAACATCTGGGAAGTCCGAGAACATTTTCCAGTCACAAAAAAAGTGAATCTATCCTTGTTCAACGTATTCTACTTAATTCAGTGACTGAAATAATGAAATCATCTTTAAATGTGGCCTCAGTGACTTTACAAATATATGAAAGGTCACAATTGTTTGAAGAGCTGAATTCTGGGAATTGCTTCGAGATTTGCAATGCTTATTTCTTCATCTGCAGTTTTACATTGATTGTAACTTGGTTTCCATTCACTCTGCTTTATGAGGAGTAATTTCATGAAGAGGCAAAAAGGGTGATTGTGGTGTGCAGTTAATTAGAGTTTGTAATTAAAATCATCCTAAAAAAAATCCAATGCCAATAGAAGAGTAATTACTAATCTGTAAATTAAGAAAACTGTATACTGCAAGACCTTTTTTTTCCCTTTTGACTTAAAAACACCCACTTTAATGCACATTCCATGAATAAAGGTACTTCCCTTCAACAAAGGAAAACTGCATATGGCAATAAGGTTAAATTTAATTTGATCAAATGTAATTCAGTTAAGTCCTGGAGATTTCCTAACTGACAATTGATCTTGCTTCATTACCCACTTTAATTTTTCCATTTTAATTTTTGGGGACAGATTTGATTCTCTCAAATGAAGGCTCTGTGAACCTGCTAGGCTTTCACATGTGTATCCCTGTCATGTCTATATGCAAGAGCACATGTGTGTGTCTGTGTGCATTCATACCTATGAATGTGTGGTGTGTGTGTGTGTGTGTGTGTGTGTGTGTGTGTGTGTGTGTGTTAGGCCAAGGCACATGTGTATGTGTGTATGCATGAATATGAGTGTGTGTCTGTGTGTGTGTGTGTGTGCACTCTACGAAAAACAGATGAAATTCTTAGTGTGGTTCCTGCCCTTAAGCATTAAATTCTTGCATACTCCCTGTGTTTTAGTGACAGTGGTTTCCCCCATAATCTTATGTCATTGGTCCAGGAAAGACAGGAATTTACCTCAGGGACAGAAGGCCTCTTTTAGGAGCATCCCCCCCCCCCACCTTTAAGCATAAAACCCCATTTGCAGGATGTTTTGGCCACTACACAGGCAATCTCAGGTGCCTGGTCTTCTAACTTCAAAGTTATTTTAATAACTTAAGCATCTTCCTGAATTTCTGCATCTGTTCACTCTGTCTTTGTGGATATGGTTAGTCAAAGGAATCATCATTCTGGAGGAAATGTTGTTTCTCTTTAATCCATAGCTATACTCAAAATACTGGGTCCAGCTGTCTCTGAAAATGGTGCCCAGATCAGGGATGGAGTCTAAGTATCATGTTTACTTTTAAGCTCACTAAATATGTACATTTACTTTTTAAATTAATTGACTTTACTTTTAGGACAGTTCTAAGTCTACAGAAAAATTGAGTAGAAAATAAAGAGTTTCTATATAATTTATCCTCACCCACACAGTTTCTTCTGCTAACATTTGTTAAAATGGAAAAGCCAATGTGGAAATATTATGAAATGAAGTCCACAGTTTGCAGTTCCATGCATTTTGACAAGTGCATAATGTCATGTTTCCACCATTACAGTCTCACATGGAATGTTTTCGGAATCATTTTGCTGCCCTAAAAATCTCCTGTGCTCCACCTAGTCATCCCTCCCCTTCCCCCAGCCCCTGGCTAACTCTGGTCCCTTTTGCTCTCTGCATTGTTTTGCCGTTTCTAGAATCTCATCTTGTTAGAATAAGATAGTGTGCTGCCTTTTCAGGTTGCTTCTTTCACTTAGTGATATGCACTTAAAATTCCTTCTGCGTTTTTATGGTGCAAGAGCTCATTTCTTATCACTAATATCCCATTGTAAAGATGTAGTATAGTTTATCGTTATTTATTATTTGTAATTCACCTATTCAATGGCATCTTGCTTACTTCCAATTTATTACAGCTATGAATAAAGCTGTAGCAGCTATTTATGTGCAGGTGTTTGTGTGGGAATAGTTTTCAACTCATTGGGGTTAATAGTTAGGAAGACAAGTGCTGGATCGTATGGGAGGAGTATGTTTAGTTTCATAAGAACTACCAAATTCTCTTTCAAAAGGGCTGCCCCATTTTGCATTCCCACCATCAGGGAGTGAGAGTTCAGGTTGCTCTACATCCTTGTAGGAATTTGATGATTTCACTATGGTGGATTTTAGCCATTTTCATACTACTGGTATCTCATTATTTGTTTTAATGTGTAATTCCCTAAGGACATATTGTGTTGAACCTTTTTTCATATGCTTATTTTCCCTTTGCATATCTTATTTGGTGAAGTGTCTGTTTAGATCTTTGCCCACTTTTTAATTGGATTGTTTACTTTTTGTTGAATTTTAAGAATTTTTTGTATATTTTTGAGTTCAAGTTATTTTTCAGATAGACATGTGTTTTGCAAATATTTTCTCCCAGTTTGTGGCTTGCCCTTCTTTTTCTTACCAGTAACTTTCACAGTCAGTCTTACAATTTAATTGAATTAACTTTAATTGGTAAGTCACACTAATTAAAGTTTTCTTTCATGGATTTTGCTTTTGATGCTTTATATAAAAATTCATTGTCAAACTCCTGGTCACCAAGATTTCCTCCTATGTTTAGCTTCTAGAAGTTTCATATTTTTGTGTTTTACATTAGGTCTGTGACATATGTTGATTTTTGTGAAAGGTTTAAAGGCAGCATCTAGTTCATTTGTTTGCATATGGATGTCCAGTTATTCCAGCACATGAATTCAGTTTTTATTTGTTACATTCTGGATATTTATCATTTCAAATCAACATTTCCAAATTGATAAGCCCATCAGATGTCTTTGTTTAAAGGCCTTTTTGTCATATCCTCATTCCAAGGAACTCAGCATCTAGGCATTAGATAATGTTTGGATTTGTCTGAACATTAACATATCTCAGCAAATTGGTCCTTTCCCATCTTAGTTCTCTGGGCTGCAGTGAGCAAGATGGATTCGGGATATGGAAGTACTTGAGGCTGTGAATGGTGAGAAAATGGTGAGAAAAGGGACATCTCTGTCTCTGCTCACGTTGCGCCAGCTCTGGGAGGGGACAGAGTGGCACGTGTCGCTTTCTGTTTTCAGGAGGATGTGGGAGCCCAGTCAGCACACTGACATCGTCACAGTCTCTCCTGCGTGGCTGCTGAGCGTTTCTGTCAAACATCCAGCTCCCTTCCTGCATCACCTTCTGCATTTTCCCAGCCAGACAGAGCTCTGACATCTGTTCAGTCTAAAATCAGATGTTCTGGGGGAAATACTTGGCCCGATTTCTAACTATTTCATCAGAGTTAGTGTGGATTTTTTTTAATTACAACATATATCTTCATTAAACTAAAAAGGGTTGCATAAGAAGAAAAAATCTACATATGTCTATGTGTGTGTTATACATATACAGACACATTCAAATGTATATATAGTTAATTTTTTCCTATCTTAAATTTTTTTACAAAAATAGCTTACATCATGCTCAAAGGGCTTTTACATTTAATAATTTATTTAATCCAAAGGAGAAAGAAGCTCCCTCTTTTATTTATTTTTTAAATATATTTTATTGATTTTTTGCAGAGAGGAAGGGAGAGGGATAGAGAGTTAGAAACATCAATGAGAGAGAAACAACGATCAGCTGCCTCCTGCACACCCCCTACTGGGGATGTGCCCGCAACCAAGGTACATGCCCTTGACCAGAATCGAACCCGGGACCCTTCAGTCCGCAGGCCGACGCTCTATTCACTGAGCCAAACCAGCTAGGGCAAGAAGCTCCCTCTTTTAAATTAACATCAAAGCAGAAGTTTATTTTCAGGGTGGGAATTCAAATATTTGAACATTCTTGGCAAGTCATTTTCTCCCCTAGGCCAGATAAGAGGCCATTATATCTAGCCCAGCCGACTGATAGTTCAGGAAAGCAAATGGCATTAAGGAATCAAAATATGAGCTGCATATCAAATCCTGAATTCAGGTAGTTTGGGGAAAGAAAAGTTGCAATGGGTTTGTTGAGAATTTCTGTTTAAAAGGCACGTGTTCTGCAAATACTGGGAAGGGGAGGGAGTCTAAATAGCTGAAATAGGTTGAGAAGAAAAGCACCATTGATCATCCTCAGTCAGTGCCTAAAATATCTCTGCTTGTCACTTTTACAAACAATCAATTGCAAAGTGATATGAGAACATTCTCTTTCAGGACATGCTCTATTAAAAAATGCTACCAACTCAGTAACAATCTAAATCCCCAGTGAGCTTTCTCCCCCAGTGCCATTAATAATTCACCCCATGAGGACACACCATTCTTCTTTACTGAAAATTAAAAATGATGGGTAGATTATTGGCAAGAAAGCAAGCAAGACAAGAATTCTGGATTTGTTTGGATCTTACGTCGTTGACCCCATGATCCCCAGAACTACTCGTAAACCAGTGTTTTGCAGTTGGCTTCAGACACTATGCTTCTTGCTCTTTTAAAAATCTCTATGTTCCATACGAAATGAAACGTGATTTTATATTATTCTGCTTGTAACCTAGAACTCCTGAGTGCAGTTATTTGGGGTTCACAGGCGCACAACTCATGCACTGCACAGAGCCCCCCATCCTCAGGAGGGCCTCACTCTAGCTTTAATGCTCTGCTGTCACTCTCTGCCTTTCCCGATAATTTCTGAATAAGAGCCCTTTCCTGTACCTCACAAATCCTGCAGCTGCTCCTGAAGGTTGGAATAAAATCTTCAGTGACAAGTAGACCAGTGCTTCAGTCTCACCCCTGGACCTTAGAGCCATGTGAGCTTGGACACATTAGTTGGACTTAGGGAGCCTGACCTGCCCTTATTTATAAAATGAGGATTAAAACCACTTACCCCAGAGGACTGTACTGCTATATGAATGGAATAAAACATGTAAAGGGCCTAGCAAGGATGAGGCAAATGCAGTTTTTACCTCAGCAGTCCACTGCAGACACTGCCTGAGGGCTGCGTGGGGGATGCTGGAAACACCCCAGGGTTGAAACTAGCATCTAGTGGAGCACAAAGGGCAGCGGCTCCAGCCTGACACAGTAGTTGACTCTTTTTTGGGGTGAGGGGGTAACTTTTAAAAATATTGAATTTATTGGGGTAACATTGGTTAATAAAATGATAAAGGTTTGAGGCATACAATTCTACAATCCATCATTGGTGCTTTGCATTGTGTATTTACCACCCCAAATCAAGTCTCCTTCTACCCCCATGTATCCACCCTTTACACTCTTCTACCTCCTCCCACCCGCCCCCCCCTTTCCCTCTGGCAATCACCCTACTGTTATCTGTGTCCATGAGTCTTTCGTTTTCTTTGCTTAATCCCCTCACCCTTCTAACCCAGGACCCAAACCCTCCCCTTTGACAGCTGCCAGTCTGTTCTCTGTATCCATGACCCAGCAATTCCACGTCTGGGAATATGTCCAAAGAAACCCAAAACACTAGTTTGAAAGCATATCTGCACTCCTATGTTCATTGCAGCATTATTTACAAGACAAGATTTGAGAGCAGCCCAAGTGCCCATCAGGAGATGAGTAGAGAAAAGACCTGTGGTACATTTACACAATGGAATACTACTTGGCTATAAATAAAAGAAAATATTACCCTTTTTGACACCATGGATGGACCTGGAGAATGTTATGCTAAGTGAAATACACCAGTCAGCGGGTGACTCTTGATAAGCTCACAGTAAACCTAGGATTGGATCCTTTTTCCTTCACACGCTTCTTGCCCACAGTAAATCTTGGTGGCTGCCTTGTAGCCTTTAGTCAGTGAAGCTGAGACTGAATCCCTTCTTTGGTAATAGATGCGTGTGTCTAAATGTGGCCTGGGATTTTGATTGGTGATTAAAGCCTTACTTTGAAAGTCCCAAGGTTACACTTTTCAAATTCTAGCTTTCATAGTATATGAGTATGTTTTATTTCTGCAAATTTTCCCAGATTATCACTAGGGACTCATATCAGTTCATAATTTTTTTTTCTTTTTCAGTTTATTCTACTTGCCATCCTCTACCCTCATAATTAAAAACATAGATTATTATGCTGAAGACAGGAGCTCAAGTCAAGAAACAGAACAGAAATAGACATGTGCTTTGCATGAAGATTCTATAAGATGCCAGCCATTAACCTGTGATATTGTCTTCTTGTGAGCCATATGTGTCCGCTATAGCTGACCTCATTAGCAGGTGTCCTTTGTATGGGAGGTAAAGGGGCAGTGCTGTGGACTGTAGGGATCAGGGACTTGTCAACATGGTTTTAAACAAGTCATGAAGATTCCCTGGGGTTCTCTTCCTTAAACAATTGTTATATTGGGGGTATTTGGATGTATTTGTGAATGTGATGAATTTAAAAATGCAGAAAATTCTGGAAATAAGGGGATTTTTGAGGGGAGAAGTGGCATAGAAATGTTTTACACTGACCCAAAGACACACCAAGCCCTACACTCAATTCATGTCTTCTGGGCTTTTCCTCCTAGTTTTATTGAGATATAATTGACAAATTGTGTAGGTTTAAGGGTACGATATTATGATTTGATAAGGATATATATTGGGAAATGTCACCACACAAAAGGTTAGTTAACACATCCTTCCCTTCCATAGTTACCATTCTATAGCTGTTGGTATGGTGAGAACATTTAAATGTACTCTCCTAGCAACTTTCAAATATATGAGGCAGTACCGTTAACTAGAGTCATCATTCTGTCCACTAGGTCCCTGCAACTTATCAGTCATATAATTGGACGTTTATCTCCCACCCTCACCCCTCATCCCCTGGCAACCACTGTTCTACTCTCAACTTCTATGATCCTAATTACTTTTCAAAATTGGTTTTTATAATTGAAAGGTGTATTCTTTTTTTTTTTTTAAAATATATTTTATTGATTTTTTACAGAGAGGAAGGGAGAGAGATAGAGAGTTAGAAACATCGATGAAAGAGAAACATCGATCAGCTGCCTCCTGCACATCTCCCACTGGGGATGTGCCTGCAACCCAGGTACATGCCCTTGACCGGAATCGAACCTGGGACCCTTCAGTCCGCAGGCCGACGCTCTATCCACTGAGCCAAACCGGTTTCGGCAAAAGGTGTATTCTTTAACATGAATAATTCAAATTACAGAACTTGAATCTGGGGTGTTTAGTTAGCTCATTCTTATCAATTATTAGTAAACTGAGATCCTACAATTTTTAGTAGAAAAATGAAAATAAAACACGGACTATGTGGTATCCACACTCTATTGTATAACCAAGTCCATGCAAGTTTAGGCTCATGAACCTGTTTCCCCAGATCCTTTGGGTTAAATGACCAGAGACTTTTTCGCTCCCTAAGAGCCAGCTGGGAGTGCTGGGCAGCGAGAGCAGGCCTGAGCACTTCTCCTTCTCAGGTGTTCATCCCTGCCTGGCAGACACTTCCCCCAGCCGGTCAGCAGCCACGCCCTCCCCACACATGGCTCGGAAACTAGTGGACCTCCTGGGCTCACAGCAGATTGTTAAAGAGTGAGTCTGGGCCAACCCAAGCCCAACCTGAGGGCTGCCTTTGAGGGAAGAATTGTTCTCTACAACTAGTCTCTCTAATCCTCAGTAATTCACCCATAAATTCAGCATAATTATTATGATCTCAGTTCATCTGCCTTCAAAGCACTGTTTTGATGAAAGCTTAGAAAATACAAACCAAAGTACTTTATAATCTGCTCTATCAATTTACTATTACTACATTAACACTGGCATATGATTATAGGTACAACATTAACATTACTATTATTGATACTAACATAATACCATGTTCAAACTATTGTCATAAGATGGCTTAAAAAAACAGTGCTTTAAATAGCTTAATTCAAAACTATATTATCTTTAAAACTTCGTGTATTTTTCTAATGGATTTCTAAAGTGACCAAAATAAAAAGAGTATTTCTTGTTTTAAAGAAAATATTGATTTGTAGATCATGAAGGATAAGTGCAAAAAAAAAGTGCATAGTCATAGATAAATAGATGTGAAAATTTAAGTAGTCCATGTAATACCACTCAGAGATATAAAAATAATATTTCCATTTTGATGTAAGTGGTTTTTGTTTTATTTTACAAAGTCAAATTATTACATATTTTTACAATATATATACTTTTAGATGCATTTGACAATTTCAACAGTTGAGTTATTTTTCTTTTGAATTGAGAAAATGCTGGGTTAGAAATTCAGGAGACAGGTACAGAGAAAACAGACTTCTCCATGACTTCTCAGGGCTGAGTGTGTATCAGCCAGTTCCATTGTAGGCCCTACCAAACTTTCTACCATCTTTAAGGACATTTTCACAAAGGCAGCCTGATCGCCCAAAGTCATTTTCTCATTCAAGCCCCCTCATATTTAGTTGTTTTTGTCACTAATATTGGCCAAGAATTGAATGCACGTTTGGGTCAGTTCTTTGTGACTTAGTGATTTTATTAAGTGAGGCCTACCTTCACACTACCTAACTCCTACCACCGACTCCCATCCAGTCTGCCTAAACCTTGATCTCTCCTACCTACTGCTTGTAAAATTGCTGCTCTTCATGTCAACTCTGTTACAAAAACAATGGATAAGTTTCCAAAACTTAGATAAGAAATGGAAAAAGAGTCATTCCTTAATTATGGGGTTAGATACACCCTCTTTGTTTGGACGCTAAAGTAGGCACCTGGGAAAAACAAAATACCAACGCAAACTCTGAAGAAATGGCATTAATTGATTGAAGGTGTGCCACCCAATTAGGAATTGAGGCATTGCCAGCTGCATGCTCAACCAGATGTTCATTCAGGCACGTGGAGATGCTACTGGGGAGGGATTTCTGCAGCACTGATTCTCATAATGAACCTATTGAAACATCAGGTGGGGAGCAATCCAGGTGTGAGATCACATTGCTAAAGGACTGGTAATAAGGGGCAATTCTACTTGATTTGGGTATTTATATAACTTGCAAAGAGAACCTTCTGCTAAAGACACCCTTGGAGTTGGAAAATGTGTTCAAGCAGGTGGACAAAGGGCTTTGATTTGACTCCCTTAGAAGGCAGGTAAATGCCAAACTCCACAAGCCTGAAAACACAACCGGCCAGGTCGCTCAGAGAACAGTACCTTCAGCACCGATGCTGCCACAGTATTCACTTTTCACAAATAACAGGTTTGCAATTTCCCATTGACTAAGGTAATTGCGATTCCAGTGAACTAACTTAAAAACTTGTTTTTCTTTTAACTAAAACATAATATAAAATCAGTATCAAATTTCTGTTCTGCAACTGTTTAAATGGCTTATTTCCAGAAATGTTAAGAGGGTATAATAGTTTGTACCCAGATGTAGTCATGGAACAGTTACTGAAAAATGGTTGTTTTCTTACATATAATTCCAACCTTCCACCCGTGTTAATTGCTAGTGACATTTTGGCTTGTTTTTCAAGAATTTAATGAGAACTAAAGCTTTAGCAAGGAGTATTGCTGTATCTCCCATACAGATGAATCCCAGCTACTGATGGCTGTACCAGTCTGTGAGGGAAACATAATCTTCAGTGGTAGGAATAGCAACTAGGTGAGTTTGTTTTTACTTAATTTTTAGCTGTAGCAGAGCTTAGAGTGAACATCAAGAATCTTGTAAGTATTGATTATGACCCTTGAATGGGCACGTGTGTAGAGGAAGGTCATGTTTCTACATTTGAGAAGGTCAAATTTTGAGTGTCATTTATTATGAGACATGCTGGAACATCAGTTGTTTGCGAGTGAGTCGCTAGAGGAGGCTGAGAGGACCCAAGGCGGAGCCGAGGGGCTAACCTCACATCCTGATGGATACTGAAGAGGGGAGGTCAATAAGATAATTTTGGCTACTCAAAATGAGGTCCATGGCCCTACAGCATTGGCATCCAGTGGGAGGTTATTAGAAGAGTAGAATCCCAGTCCCCACCCCAGACCTTGTGAGTTAATTTAACAATCTGCCCAGGTGGCTTGTGCACACACCTCAAAAGTCTATTAAGAATGGGTTTGGTGGCCTGGCCAGTGTGGCTCAGCTGTTGAGCATCAACCTATGAACCAGGAGGTCACAGCCTGGGTTTCAGGCTCTATCCCCAGTAGTGGGCAGGCAGGTTGTGGACAATCAATGATTCTCTCTCATCATTGATGTTTCTATCTCTCTCCCTCTCCCTTCCTCTCTCTCTAAAGTAAATCAAACATTAAAACAGAACAAAACAAACAAACAAAAAAGACCACACACACACACACACACACACACACACACACACACACACACAAGAATGTTTGGTGTATCTGTGCCCAGTCTGATCTGGGATAGAACACCATCTGGATATCAACTAGCAGGACAATTGGAGCAGCCGAGGTCTCGCACTGTTTATGCCCAGCATCAAGAAGGGACCAGGTTGCTGCCCCAGTTGGACCTTGCAGTTTGATCTAAAAGGCTCCATGAATTGGCAAAGGGTTGAGAGAGTCGGTAGCAAAGAAAGAGAGTTACTACTTCTTTGGACTCAGAGCCTTGCCAGGCTTTAGTTTACCAAAATGAGATCCAGTATAGTCTACTATTTCCCAAGGATTTTGAATGTTATCATGTAGGCATTTATAAGGAATTAGATGTTTAAAGCAGGAACAGTCCTTTCATCAGTCAATCAGTCAATTTTTCATATCTTACAGGTCCTAGAAACCCACTGATAAAAATGATCCCTAAACAACGTTTCTATAGCACTGATCCCATTCTGCAGGGAACTCTAGTCCTTCAGGGAACACGAAGCTGTAGGAATAAATACACCCATATATGCAATGACTTAATTAAGATACTTTTCCCTCCATAATAGTGTAGAGAGGTCCCAGGTAAAGCAGGAAGATAGGGAACATGTCAGAGTCAGTTACTCAGGGATTCTGGATGAGGGCATCACTACCAGAGTTAGCATGTGATTTTTAAGGTCTCTTTGAGGTTTGTAACATATATGACTTAGCCCAATCAGGCAAAAGAAGAAGGATATGGCTGAGGATATGGGTGGTAGGTTTTCTGGGGGCTGGTCTGTTTTAATGGCTAGAACTCAGTCACATCACAAGCCAAATTGAATATAGTTTGCCTTGTTCCCAGGAAGAGGAGTAAATGCATTTTTGGTAGATAACTAATATTCCTGTAACACTGTGAATATCCAAAATAGATGCAATGATACCAACACTTAGCATGGGCAACCACTGACACTGCTTATTTCCATAAGAACACTTCCACTGGCATCAGTGAGCTGGGCAAGACTGTGACCCCCAGTGCCAATGACAAGGTGAGCCTCAAGCCGCTACCTGTGCTGTTGACACTCACCCTCCAGTTCAGTGGAGCGTTGGAAGATTGAAGGAACGAGATTTCTTAATTGCACTGCTATTTTAGTGAAGACCTCATGCCTAGTACAAACTTGAATGTGTAAATGCCAGGAGACATTTGGCAGAAAGTGATTTAAGCATAAAATTGTACTTTATATCGTCCTCCAAACCATCTTTTCCAACTAAAGCTGAGATAAAATAGCTTTGTCTCAGACTTCAGTACTTGAACACTCAAATCCTCAGACTTAAACAGCTTCCAGGAGTTTGACGAGCTTATGGTCCAATGGAACATACTGGTGAATAAGCAAAAAAATAACAAAATCAAACCTCAGTTTTATATTTCTTCTTTCTTTTTTATACCAACACTCTCTTCTCCTAGTTTTCATGGATTCTATTCAGTCTGTCTCTTCTCTCTGACTCTTATTTGCACGGTCTGTGGACTCAAGACCCTACTGTTTTGACAAAGGTCCGGCTGGTTCCAAAGCATAGTAACAGTAGTAACCCAAGAACACTATGAGGAAATCACTATACTGAAGGGTCTATAAAAATGTGTTTCCCAATGGGTTTGGGCCAGAAGCCTTGCTATGGATCTTATTGAACAAATCCCTTTTAGCACCGTATGTGACAACAAAGTGTCAGTTGATTCTGACAAATGCATATTGTTTAAAGCCTGAACTTATAATATTAAATACAGTAGAAATGTCACAATCAGCATTTGCTGTGGTGGAAATACTTTATGAGGAGTCACAAAGGAACTCAAGTTACTATTGATCCCACTTCCTGTGTGACCTTGAATGAATTAAACATTTTCAGGCTCAATTTTCATCTGTAAAATGTTAGAAATACTATCTACCTCACAGGTTTGATTTCAAAGAGAAATGAAATAATATATATAAAGCATTTAGCAGAGAAGTCAATTATGGTCATTGCTATTATTAATTATCAATAATTTGAAGAAATTATCCTGGCTCGGTGGCTTAGTCGGTTGGAGTGTTGTCCTGCACACCAAGAGGCTGCAGATTCAATTTCAGGTCAGGCACATAACCTGTGGGTTTGATCCCCATTCATTGTGTACATGGGGCAACTGATCTCTCTCTCTCTCTCTATCTATCTATCTATCTATCTAGTTGTGTACATGGGGCAACTGATCTCTCTCTCTCTCTATCTATCTATCTATCTATCTCATTTCTTCTCTCAATAATAAAAAAATCCTTGAGTGAGGATTAAAAATATAAAAATCAATCAATCAATAAATTGAAGAAATGAATGGATAGATATTTCAAAAAGAGAGCCTCTGTTTTTGTGCTTTTACTCATATATCCCTGGATGCCATTGAATATTATATGTAGTTATATATTGAAAATATATTTATTTTAATGAATATGACTATAATAAGACTATATAACTCTAAGTTTATTTATAATACTAAGGATTCTATCACAAAAGCTATATATACTCTTATTTCCAAGTTATTTTAGATCCTTATCATATTTTTCAAGATTTTTGAAAATGTGCTTTTTTGAATATATGATTTTCATTCCAGAACTGATTTTGTTTTATATCAGGCTCAGTAAACCTTTGATTTATGCTCAGGTTGTTTTCTGAGGCTTTAGTGATCACAGCTGGATGGAAAAATTATTCTTGGCAAACTGATTTCCCAACCAGGAAACCCAGAATGATGGATTGCTAGTATAATGGCTGTACTATATACTCAGTATACAAAGGAGATACATGGTTTCTTCAAGATAAATTTGGATTTGTAAGAAGTGAGCTTGTATTTTATTAACTTTCTGCATGTAAGAAAAGTCAGACAATACACCACCTCTGCATGAATGCATGGTAGCCCATGTCTAGCCTAGCCAATTTTAATAATGAACCATAAACCATCTAAAGGATATCGTAGTAGTATGTTCTTTGTGTTTCTTAGTACAAAAAGGTATTGTTCCCACAAGTTTTTATAATTACAAAGATTTCTTTAACAACAAGTTACCATTAAAATTTTAATCTGAATTATTAGTTATATCTAGTACAAGTATTCACATATTTCTATTGTTGATTATTTAAGATTTCTCATACATAATAGTGTTGTTTACCAAAACCGGTTTGGCTCAGTGGATAGAGCGTTGGCCTGCGGACTGAAAGGTCCCAGGTTCGATTCCGGTCAAGGGCATGTACCTGGGTTACGGGCACATCCCCAGTAGGGGATGTGCAGGAGGCAGCTGATCGATGTTTCTCTCTCATCGATGTTTCTAACTCTCTATCTCTCTCCCTTCCTCTCTGTAAAAAATCAATAAAATATATTTTAAAAAAATAGTATTGTTAACAGTACTTGCAACCACAAAAATAGGAAACATGTAACTATTATGCTAATCTCTTTGAATGCATTTGTTTATTTAACTTCACATCTGAGCAGTGTGCTATTTAATCCCATATTATGGAAGAGGAAACTGAAATGTAATATTGTGAGGTATAGAGTGGTTATATGTTGAAGCTGGAATGTAAATCCAGGAACTCTGGCCCCAAAAGCTGGGCTCTGGATCATTTTTAAAATATAATGTTAATAATATATTTTATTTAAGCCAATATATTCTAAATATTATCAGGCTTACATGTAATCAACAATAAAATGATTATTGAGATTTATTTCATTCTTTTGTTTTTACCAAGTCTTCAAAATGCATTGTGTATTTCACACTGGGAGCACATCTCAGTTTGGACTAGCCACATTTACACAGATATAGGCATATCTGTATGACTTGCCAAGGAGAATAGCATGGACAAAAGCATAAAGTCTACTTGGAATTTCCAAGTGGATTTAAATTCTTTGGTTAAAGACATCCACTATGTGGAATTTGATGCAGGGAATGAAAATTTCTTATGTATCTAACATTATTAATATATGCAATCATTATCACAATACTATCAACAATCCTATGAGATGATCAAGATGATGCTCATTTTACAAATAAGGAAAATGAAACTCAGATAGTGGCTGTCTAAGGGTTCCCAGTGAGGATGCAGGATGCAAACCTAGGTCTGTCATGTGCCAGACACCCAGATTTCCCTCCTCCATACCCTCAAAGTCACCCATTTTCCAACCACACAGATGTTCAGGGTGTCTGGTGGGAGACAAGTGAGTCACCAAGAGCACAGCATGATTAGGTTGTTCAGCCCAAGGTGAGAACACTGAAAAAGGGCACCCAGCTCAGACTAGGTTAGGGACAGCTTCCTGGAGCAGGTGACTGCTGAGCCTGCTGACGGGGACATCGCTGAGAGTGAGGCTGATTCAGAGAGCTGCTGTGGGAAGATGTCGAGGGATGTCCTTAGGGGACTGCCGATGGTTCTGGGTGGCTAGAACAGGAGCAGATAATGCTGCCCTCCCTCCCTTTGCAGGTATAATGTGCACAGATGAATACATTTTATATGATTTTCTCTTTCTGTTAGTGATAGGTAAAAAAAAAAAAGTTCAGTTAAAATTATATGTGAGGCACATAAAAGTGAGGCATAGCAATTTGAAGAATATTTGGTGCATTAAAGATTGGCTCAGTCTTTTTTAAAAATATATTTTTATTGATTTCAGAGAGGAAGGGAGTAGGAGAAAGACAGACAGGAACATCAATGATGAGAGAGAATCATCGATTGGCTGCCTTCTGCATGTCCCACACTGGGGACCGAGCCTGCAACCCAAGCATGTGCCCTGACCAGGAATCAAACTGTGACATCCTGGTTCATAGGTCGACGCTCAACCACTGAGGCACGCTGGCCAGGGTGGCTCAGTCTACTTAAAACATGAAAGAAAGAGTTGTCTTTGGAAATGTGGGTATGTAATCAAAGTCATCTATATCAACAACATCATGTATTCCATAAATAGTTCAAAATAGTGCTTGGGTAGAATATCTGTTCTAAGAACACATAATCACTAATAGCAATAGTATCAGTCTGATTGTATGTGGTTGTCTGCTCAAGTTTTGTGTTCAGTGGTATAAGATATGATTTGTGCCCAGAAATATCATAGCTCCTACCCTCAAGGTGATAATAAAGATCAGGGTAGAATTGAGTGTGATTCATGAGAGCAAAGCATTAAGGAGAATTGAGCTTAGTCTTAAAATTTTGATAGTGCTCAATATCTTCTTAGGACTTAGACTGAGATAAAGCCCAGTTCCGTTGTGTATACCAAGGTTCTCCATGCCAGATCAGCTCTTCACTCTGTAAAAAAGAGCTGGAAGGCAGTGTTGGTCACAGACACTTAGAATGCAGGAGAATAGAGAACAAATCCAGCATTGGATATGTCAAAATTTAAGGTTGAATAGAAAGAGGTCTATCAGAAGATTCTGAGATAAGAAGATAGGCAAAGTCCACCTTAAAGATGCATGGTAACGTAGGAAAAGGTCAGGATTAATCTTGTTAACTACACATTCTTTTATCAAGATTGTGTACTCACACCAGCCCAACTAGAGGGTTTTAAAAAATCCTACCTCTTTGAGACAGGTAGGATTTGGGTATGTAAAGGAGAAACTGGATAAAATTCTAGACAAGAATATGAACATGGGTCAAGACTGGGAGGCAGTGTTGGTCGAGCATGTTCACCATATTTTCAAAGCATTCTAAAGACTTGTCATTGGTCAGTCATTTATCATATGTCCAACACTGTTATCATCACATTTTGAGTGCATATCATGTATAAAGACACACATCAGAAATATTATTAAAGAAAATTTTTAGACATGCTCTACAGTAGCTACAAAAGCTCTTACTCTGTGGTTTTGAAAACAGAGAAAACACTTCTAAATACATGACTCGCTGTACTTTTTGGTGAACAGAATACTTGCTCGCTCTCAGAAATGCCTTCAGTTCAGCAGAATGTTGGCCACATAATTTATTCTAACACATTAGTGGTTCCCCAAGGATGTGTTTTCTCTTGTCTAAGAACCGCTACAGCGAGTATTTACTACTGTACATCTGCTTTCTTTCTCTCCTTTTTCATTAGGAACATGTCTTGGCTCTCTCTTTCTCCTAGCTAAGACTCTGTGATCTAAACCAGTTGAGATACAAAATATGCACCAATCCAATTTGAGAAATACATAAAAAAAAAATTCCAAATATTGTATTTGCTTCTATAAGTCTTTCCTACATCTAGCTAGTTGCCTGAATCCTAGTTACAACCTCTTTTTCAATTCCTGGATCTTATAAAATTATAATTCTTTTTTATTAATTTCAGAGAGGAAGGGAGAGGGAGAGATAGAAACATCAATGATGAGAGGGAATCATTGATTGGCTGCCTCCTGCACACCCCCCACTAGGGATCAAGCCCGAAACCCAGGCATGTGCCCTTGACCAGAATCGAACCTGGGACCCTTCAGTCTGCAGGCCAACACTCTATCCACTGAGCTAAACCGGTTGGGGGTACCATTTTTTTTAAACTCATGGACCACAGAGTTTCTTCTTAGACCCATGTATGTTCTTATTTTCTGGTTCCATCTGTTTTTGTACAGTCTGCTTAATAACAGGCATTTGGCTCCTACCATGACATAAGGTCAGCATTCATCATTAGGTCTAAATTTGATGTCTTTGGTAATAGAACATATACAAAGAGGCACTCAATTTATTTCTCATGGCTCCAGAGGTTATAAGTACTTGCTCTAGGGCAGTGATGGTGAACCTTTTGAGCTCGACTTGTCAGCATTTTGAAAAACCCTAACTTAACTCTGGTGCCGTGTCACATATAGAAAATTTTTTTATATTTGCAACCATAGTAAAACAAAGATTTATATTTTTTATATTTATTTTATATATTTAAATGTCATTTAACAAAGAAAAATCAACCAAAAAAATGAGTTCGCGTGTCACCTCTGACACGCGTGTCATAGGTTCGCTATCACTGCTCTAGGGAAACAAAACAAAATTTTCTTCTTATTGTAAAGAAAGCTTAAAACTCAGATAACTGATTCATGGAATAGATCTCTTATGTATAGCAAATGTACTACAGAGGAGTTGCACTTCTTAAAGAATTTTCTAAGCCACAATATACTGCAGTTGATACATCCTAATGCTACTATAGCCTGTTTATTACTTTCACTGCCCAATTAGGTACAGCATTGGTGAGAATCTGACTTGCTGTCATTGGGTACCTAGTCTTCTAGCTCTTGTCTGCTCTGGCTAGAGTATGACATCCTTGAGGGTAGGACTCTTGCCCCATGAAACAGAGCTACACACCATATTATGTTGGAAACAAGTTGGAATTTTAAGTCATATTAGTTCAGGTTGAATTCTAATTTATTAGTTGTTTGACTTTGGGCTTCCATTGATTTAGCCTCTATTAGATTCACCTGCCAATGCTCTGTAAGTTTACATATTATTGACTCAAATAATAAAATGGTGTGAATGTGATTAATTCATAATCTTTTATTATTACATAATTACTATTATTTTCTTCAGTAGAAGGAACTTAAGTACTTAATAGGTAACATATAAATGAGAGAATGAGTGAGTGAATGGTATTCAAAATATCCTTAAGTTTAACTATCTGTGATTTCCCTGGGTTCCGATGCTTGATTATAATAAACACATTTGCCTGCAAAAAGAGCCTCCTGCTACTCCCCAGAGACTCCCACTGAGTCTGTAAGAGGCTGAGACCCTGCAGCAGCTTCTGGAGCCCCACACATTAAAAGCCTGCCATCCTCCACCCAGTGCTTAGAACTGGAGAAGCTGAACCAGAACAGAATTTACATAGAGGGCTAGTGGGCCAGGTCTTCCTTTGGGGGATTTTCATGATTGACATTTGTATCATGGCAGGTAATAAGGAGCAGAAATAAGGGAATTTAAGGGACGCAGAGTCTTTGGTAGCTTCATTGTCTTTAGACTTGCCACTCTCTACCTCTCAGGGTAGGAGGGAAAGGTTTGGCTGCTGCCTGCTGCCTGGGCTATTTTTGGTCAATAGGAGTCTTGGATGGAGGAAAAATTCCATCCCTGGGGTAAATGCGTTCAGTAGTTCCTGGGGAGATATGAATTGGGAAGCTTATTCAACTACAGGACACACAGAACAAAGAAAAAAATGAGGGGTTTGATTTTAATCTGTTGAAAGAAATCCAAGCTACATACCCTCTTCCACTCCTTTCACCATAAACACCTCCTTACTGGGGGCTATAGGACAGAGAAAGGATGCCTGTTTGTTGCAAATTTGACTCTGTGTGTGGCTGAGAGATGCCAGCGGCAGTGCTCCAAGGGAAGAGACTGCAAAAGTCAAAATAAAAATACGTTCAATGATTTCAAACTTCCTTGTTTCTCTATCCCTCTTGCTGCCTCCAGTTACCTGTCTCTGTTGCCTGAGGAAGGCTTTGGAGTGCCTTTTCTTGCTGTTGAGTATACAGAATACACTTCCTGGCATGTTTTCCTCTCACAGTTTTTTCTAACAGCACAGTGTCTATCGTCTTTCAACCCTTTGGCTTTGTTTCTGTGGATGATTTCCTTCCTCCCACCTTTCCATCTGGGTCTCATAAAACTAAATTACAGCATTGGATTTAGAATATTAATTTAAAGAGATGAAAGAGAACTTCCCCAAATCTTAACCAATCCTAAGGAAACAACTGGAAGTTTATAAGTGATAAGTGAGCCCTCTTTTATGTGTGTATATTTGCATGTGAGGGAGAAGAGAGGGAAATATTGAAACAGGTTAGATTCAGGAAGGGTTTCGAAATATGCATGAGGCTACAGTGAGAATAAGGTAAATTTAACTCTATAATAGATGCCAATCTCAAAGTGATATGTTAGCGCAAATGCAAACTTTTAGAGGAAATAATGGAGAACTTCTCCATGCCTTGTAAACCCTTTGCACATGTCTAGCATTTAAAGAGGATGAAGATTAGCTTTTTAAAGGAGAGTTTATGAAGTTTTATATAGGAAATGTTGTGCTATGATGTAAGGAGTTTCTGTCTCTTCTCTTCAAGACAAGAAGAGAGGCTTTAGCAGGACCACTCTCTGGTTGTCCTCACTTGATACGTGTCCTGCATGGTTAGGGTAGTAGGGAATTTTGTCTGACTTACCCTTGAGAAAGCTAGAGCAGACTCTGCCACCAGGATACAGGGCTGATTGCAAATGCAAAAGGCACTGCATGCAATCACAGCTGCTAATAGCTCAACTCCCATGCCAGAAATTAAACTCAGGGTAGACTTATCAGCCCAGGGCCATTTAAAAAGAAAACCTCTTCAAGAGACAGGGTGGTAGGCTGAGGGAACCTCAGCAGTAAGATATTAAGAGATAAATACCAGTAAAATCGTAAGAATTTGGGGGAAGTTGGGAGAGACAGCTACAGATGAGGCAACTTCCATATCATAAAAAAGTCAGACAGAGGGCTCAATCCAGATGCCTCCAGAGGACTCAGGAAAGTCCCTACAGAAGAATATGTCAGCTTTGAAAATCTCTTGGCAGTATCTTCTAAGAACATGTTCTCCCACCATTTCCAGCTTTCTCAGCCTCTCTTCCCGCCCTTTAGAGCTTAGTGGTGTCAGAGTAAGCATAATAACCAGCTACCAAGTGAGGGAGATGGTGAGCAAGAGGAGATATGACAGACAGTGGGTGAAAGGCTGGATTTTTGTGCTAGGTATTCTGTGGAGTGAACACCTTCATTATTGATTAGAAGCAGGTGTTAGAAAAGGAAAAGGGCAGGGGTGACATCCAGATATGTCCAGTTTGGGCCACTGGTTGGGAGTCAGTTCCATGGTGGGAAAGATAAGGTGTTCAGTTCGATTCCTGTAGAGTCTGAGCTGCCAAAAGGAAATAGCAAACAATATATAACCGGCCCTGCTGATAAATGTTAAGTGTCAGTGATTATTAAATACCAGGAGAATAAATGAAATCATCCAGAGAAACAATAAACAGTGAACAAAGAAAGTCTCTACCAAACCCCAGAGAAAGCCTTTTTTAAGGTGTGGGCAAAAGCAAAGGTACTGGCAAATGAGATAAATATAGCAAAAGGCAAAACAAACAAACGGAAGTGATGGTGAGATCAACTTTGAGATAAATTTTACAGTAATGAGTAGAAGCACTTGATGACTGGTTGGCTGTAGACCATAATGAAGAGCTAAAGATGACTCACATACTTTCAGTGATTGGAAGTAGAGAGAGACTAGTATTATACGGGTATCCACTCCCAAGTGTGGAAATGGCGGTGCTGGGAGCTAGGTAGGGGAAAAATAATTTTTTCTCCTGACATATTGTGTTTGCAGTGATAGCATATATCCATAACTTATCTGTAAAGAAGCTATTTCTATAAAATATCTGTATATTTATATATTCAAAGTTATGTAAATATAGGTTTGGCTTCTGGGTGAGTTAGAAGTGGGGGCAAGTTTCTATTCCATGTACTTTGCTACTAAACTGTTTTTTCTGTTGCCTCTTTATATCTATTCTCATGCGCTCTTAAAAGCTATTTGATTTAATCTATGACAATGACCTCCAATGCATTTTATAATGTACTTACCTTGATATAAAGTGCGATTTGGGATCTTTTAGCTTGTACATGAAGCTGTAAGAAGGACACTGTGTTACTACAGTGGCAGATGTCATTAGATTGTAAATAACTTAAATTCATCATTGTTATAGACAGGTCCGAGTGACATGGCAATGCATATTTCTTTTAAAAATTTTTACTAAAAGTTAAATATCTTATTTTGAAAACTGCCCTTGCACTGAGGCATCTAGCAGACATTCCAATTAGTTCTCTTTTTGGTAGACAACTTTATGCAGTTTTCTTGGGAGAATGTGGTTGCAGATCTCAACAGGTGAGCAATCCAACTAGTTTTAATGGAAGGCAATTTTGTGGAATTATGCCTGAATTTTATGCATGGATCCTTGAGGGTTCATGAGGAAGGAAATCAGATAAGCCACTAATGGGAAATGGGCAATATCTGTTCCAAGTTTAAGCCAATGGAAGTGAAAGTTTCTTCTAAATTCTTTGGTTCTTCAAGTAGCTCATATTTCTTGAGCACACAACGTTTAAAAGGTTGGTACAGAAAAGAAAGCTTGCCATGTAGTTAGAGAAGGTACGGCTGATGAAGTATAAAGAGAACCAGGCAAATACAGTGTTGCAGAAGCCTAGAAAAGATGGTTTCACGGGCCAGCATGGCTCAGTGGTTGAGCATAAATCTATGAACCAGGAGGTCACGGTTCAATTCCCAGTCAGAGCACATGCCTGGATTGTGGAGCCACAGCTCGCACCCATTGGCAGTGCTGGCCCCGCTCGCACCCACTGATGGCACAGATCAATTGGGGCTGGTGCCAGCAGGTGGGAGTGGTGGGAGCAGGGCTGCTGTCAGAGAGGGGACCTGGGGCCTCAGTGGGAAGGGCTGGGTGGTGGCATGGAGAATGGGCCGAGACCCGCCCCTGTGCCCACTACTGCCTTGTGGCCCACAGTTCCTTTCAAGGTGCACGAATTCATTCACTGGGCCCCTAGTTACACTTATAAAAGCAAAAATAAATCATTGAATTAATAATACAATTAATAAAAATCAGGGTATTGAGATGAAGAAAGTAAAATAAAAGATTAAGTGGTAAGCGAACTGATTTTTCTCATCTTTAATAGTGAAGGATCACACTATGTAAAGTGAAATTACTTATAAAAGCAAAAATAAAACATTGAATTAGTAATACAATTAAAAATCAGTGTATTAAGATGAAGAAAGTAGAATAAAAGATTAAGTGGTAAGTGAACTGATTTTTCTCGTCTTTAATAGTGAAGGATCACACTATGTAAAGTGAAATAAAAAAAATACTGTTTCATATACAGTTCAAATCCCAAAAGATTATAATGAAACAGAAATAAACTAAAATAGTAGTTGAGGTACACTTAAGATATGTGGGTTTCACTGCATGTTGTTTCACATTTACAAAAGTGTCATAA
Organism: Myotis brandtii; assembly: GCF_000412655.1. Classification (NCBI taxonomy): domain Eukaryota; kingdom Metazoa; phylum Chordata; class Mammalia; order Chiroptera; family Vespertilionidae; genus Myotis; species Myotis brandtii. The sequence goes on from NW_005363687.1 coordinate 2,187,556, forward strand.
ATAAATATTAAACAGTAGTTAATTATATGTACACTGAGTGTCTAAAAGTGAAATATACGGACATGTGCAATTTACATTGGAATTTGTTAAAATAGAATAAAATTTGGGCAAAAAATAAGATGGGTGTTGTGAGGAAAGAGAAACAGGTTGGGCACATTGGAAGTTTAGTTCTTCACTTCTCTTTTAGAATGGCAAGTCTGTGGATCAATTTTAATACCTTAGGTTAATAAATTGTGGTTTGAGTTTGTAATTCAGTTATATGGGCAATGTAAAATTCCAGAGCCCATTAGACTTTTCAAATTTTCAGAAAAAACACACACACTCAAGCCCTTTGAAGTTCCAGCATTAAACAATTGTATATTGTATAATCCTTTCTTATATCCCACATCATTTTATTTCTGTTGACTCCTGTTGGAAGAAGGAAGGAGAATCTCAGCTGATATTTTATCCAAAAAGTATTTTCTCATGTCGCCTTGTCCAGTTGGGTCCTGTGAGAATCCCCATGTCCAATGGTAACTAGTTAACTGCCCGATACATAGGCTTTTATTAACAGTTCAATAGTTCAGTCACTTGATAGAAATCGGTGCTGTGTGTGCTGTATGGGAATCTTACTTCTTTTTTCCTCCCTGCATTTGACAATACTATTCAGGTAGAAGCCGGTTTCTCAAACCTACTTTACAGTTGAGCAAACATTCTCTCTCTATACCCCTACAGTAGCGTCTTACCAATCCTCCTGGTACCCTGTCCCAGTGTTGGTTTAATATGTCAGAAGGAGGCCTTTCTCTGCCAGCATCCATGGGGTATAGGTGCTCATGCTCATCAACCTCCTTTTCAGCTGCTTCACAAGCCATTGATCTGTCATGACAAAGTGATTCTCCTCTGGTCCATATAGAGAATCCTATGGACTCTTCCAACAGCCCAATGCTAGCCAGTTTAGGGTCTATAAATTCTGTCTTCTTTGAAAAAAGTATTGTGCAGGTATCCTCTAATGAACACCATCTGAGTGTCTGCACAGCTGGATTGGTTGCAAAGCATCTAGTTTAAACTCCTTAGAGTCACTGGCGTGTGGATAACATGTGTCCCAGCACAGATTCAGGGCCTGTCCTATTGTTAAAACCTTTGGCTTTTAATGAGAAGCCCCCTATGGCGAGGGATTTGTAATTAAGTAACTGAATTTTTTATTATATTTTAAAGCTTCTTATTTAATTATATTTATTATATAGCTATAAAATTTGAATTTATAAATTAGTTTATATTCTATTTCTTTACACTATGTCATCAAGACTTTTTTTTAAAGTTTGTTCACAGATATAATAGTTACTACTCAAGAGCCTTCATTTTGAAAATAATTAGGGTTCCAGTTTGTGGCTATCACAAGAATGTTAAAATGAACATTTTGAACTTTTTCATGTTGGCACTATTCTTCGGGTAGAGTTTTATTTTTACAAACAAGACTACTAAATCAAATGGCTGTAAGATCGACATGTTTTGACTGCACTTAGTCAAATTGTTTTCGGAAAGTTTTACCAATTTACCTCTGCCAGTAATCTATTGGAATCGTGATCTTACTACATTTTTATGAGCTTCGGACACTTGATGATCATATTTGTTGATTCTACAGGTATTCATTTCTTCTTTGTCTTAATTCCTTAGCTGTCCTTTCCATTGTCTGCTATAAGCAATACATTTTTAAAAGGAAGAGGTGGTGCTTGATCTTAGTATCTGCAAATCTTTTTCTAGGTATTTTGTTCTTATCCAAGGATTAAATATCTGGTCCACTGTCTGCTATTCACTCTTTGAAATTTGCCCTCTAACGTGCTGTCTCTTCTGGCTTGCTGAGTTTGTAGTGAGATTTATGGTAATGATTCTGTGCCTGCGTTCTATTATCTTCTGTATTCATTGTTGCTTAAAACTCTTGCTAGAGATCAAGGAATGAATGTATCACATCATAGGAGAATGCTATTATTTCAGAGCAAATGTGATATACTAACTGTTAGAAAATAGCTCATCCCTTATATTATGTGTGAAGAGTCTTATATATAGGTTATATTTATTGAAATTTGTGTGTGTGTGTGTGTGTGTGTGTGTGTGTGTGTGTGAGAACATCGCCTGAACTTTGAAGGCAGGGAAATGTAGTTCAGATCCAGTCTCCCCCATTTTCCAGCTTAGATAGATGTTTTTACAATTATCAAGCATTCACAACAGTTAAATATGAAAAACTATGTCCACCTAATATGATTGTTCTTAGAATTAAATGTGATTGTATAAAACAGCCCAATTACAGTTGCTGGGGAACAATAAGTACTCAATAAATATTAGTTATCTCTGTCTGTCCTCTTGATATGTAATGGACAGGCCAATTTCCCTAGGAAGTAGGATGAGTGAGACCGGAGAGTCACTGAGATAAACCTGAGGAGTCGTTCTTATCAGCCAACACATCTTTATCTGTGGAAGGCGCCCTTCCTCCTGCCGGAAACCAAACCCATTTTAGAGACTCTAGGAGGGCAATCAAGTTTGACCATGGTTCTGTAGTCCCACTGATTATAGATGACAGGAGTTACCAGGTAGCAAAAAAGATTAAAAAACTGATAACCTGGCATGATAGTTAGGAGGTAAGATGGCAAGCAGTCAAGTAAACTGAGAAAGGGTATTAGCCTTTTGGGTCTAAAGTCAGAAGCTGATATTGTAAAAATGTGTCTCCTCTTATATGTTTTATTTGAATGTCCATTATTGATTTTCTCTGATTCAGTAAATTTCTTATATTTTTATGTCAGTATGTCTTAGTTATGGCAAGTGGAACAAAAAGAAAGAATTGGTGCAATTTTTCTGGGAAGATTAATGGGAATTAACCTGCTTTGGGCCGGGCTGTCCTGCTGTTTCCTCAGGAAGATGAATGATGCAGGCAGAATAACTAATCTGTAACTAGCAAATGCAAATGACAAATAGTTTATCCCTTTTCAGTCAAATCACTTTGTATAGTGGTAAGGTTGTTTTCATATGTACTCCAGAAATACTTCCTCATTTGTGTAGTCACAAAGGCAAGAGTCTCAAAACTGATTATCTTTGAATTTCACTTCAACTTGGTCTTCTGAAATGGTACATAGCTGAGAGGCAATCTGTGATAGCTCTAACTGTAGTCCAGCCAGAAATCTGTCTCCACGTGTCCTGCAGTTTCTGCCCCCTACTTTTCTCTTGATTATGATTACCCACAGACTCATCTTTGAAAGCCAGTGTTTGATGTTCAAGCCTGAACTTGAGAGCAAACAAAAGTTAATTCAGTTGTGTTAAAACCAAAACTTACTAGTAGTATTTTTTTGGAAAAAGAATCTAGAGTGAGATTATTTATTATTTATTTGAACTTTCTTAAAAATAACTTTTTCTATTTAGAATTAACTCACATTGAATAACTAAATAAAATAAATTACATACAATCTTAAGGCAGAAGAATCGCTAAGTTTCTCTATAGACCTAGAATTGGGTCACCTCCAAATGGTATATTTGAGAGGACATGACATTTCCCTCTTTATTTTTTTATTTTTGAAAAAATAAATTTATATGCTTTATTTTTTATCATATTTTGGTTTATAGAAAAATTGAGTGGAAAATACATAAAGTTCCCATATAGTCCCTCAACACCTACCAGTATCCCATATCATTATCTTGCATTGGTGTGGTACATCTGTAACAATTGATAAACATTATTAGTAACTGAATTCTCCAGACCATATTAGGGTTGATCCTTTGAGTGGTTCATTCTATAGGTTTTGAGAAATATATAATGGTGTACATCCAATCATATAGAATAGTTTCCCTGTCCTAAATGACCCCGTGCTCCACCTGTTCAAGCCATCCTCCCTCCGCTGGAACCCCTGGCTACCACTGATCTTTTTATATACAGTTTCTTCTTTTCTAGAATATCTTTCAAATGGAATCATACAGTATGTAACCTTTTCACATTAGCTTTTTTCACTTAGTAATATACATTTAAGTTTCTTCCATGTATTTTCATGGCTTGATTGCTCAATTATTTTTAGCAGTGAATATTATCCCATTTTATGGATATACCACAGTTTATTCATTCACCTAGGGAAGAGCATATTGGTTACATCTATATTTTTGGCAGTTAATAAATAAAGCTGCTATAAACATGTACATGTTTCTGTGTGGGAATAGTTTCCAATTAGTTTGGGTTACTACCAAGGAATGTGACTGTGGATTTCCCTGAAACTGCCTGACTTCAAGGCTTACTATAAAGCTATAGTAATCGAGACAGCATGGCATTGAAAAAGAACAGGCAAATAGACCACTGAAATAGACTTGAGAGCCTAGAAGTAGACACTTAGTAATTGTCAACTGATCTTGGACAAAAGAGCAAAGGCAATTCAATGGAGAAAGCACAGTCTTTTTAATAAATGGTGCTAGAACAAACGAACACCCACATGTAAGTCTTTTTTACGTTTTTGTGGTGGTAATATAAATAGTTTGTGGTTTTAATTAAAATTTTAATTATTAAATGCTGATATATAAGAAAACAATTATCTTTTGCATATGATCTTTGAATCTTACAACCTTGCCACAGTCACTTATGTTCACATTATATTTCCTTTTCTTGCCTCATTGCATTAGCTAGGACTTTTAGTACATCATTGAATAGAAATGGTGAAGTAGACTCCCTTGTCTTGTTCCTGATCTTAGCAGAAAAGCATCTAATCTCTGAACATTAAGTATGATATATGCTGTAGGTTTTTTGTAGATGTTATTTGTCAATTTGAGGAAGTTTCCCTCTATTTCTAGTTTGCTGAGAGTTTTCATTATGGGCAAGCATTGAATTTTGCCAAATGCTTTTTCTGCATCTACTGTAGCTTGTTGATGTAATGGATTAAATTAATTACTTTTTTTAATTGTTGAGCCAATATTGCAGATATGGAATAAATATAACTTGTTTATAGTGTGTAATTTTTAATACATTGTTGGATTTGATTTGCTAATATTTTGTTCAGTATCTTTGCATCTCTATCCTTGAGAAATATTGGTCTGTGGTTTTCCTTTCTTGTAATGTTTTTTTGTTTTGGTAACATTCACCATTTAATGCATCTGGGTTGGTGTTTTCTGCTTGAGAAAGCTATTAAATACTCTTTCAATTGATTTAATATTTGTAGACCTAATTAGATAATTTCTCCTTGTATGAGTTCTGATAGATTGTGCCTTTCAAGGAATTAGTCCATTTCATCTATGTTTCTAAATTTATGACCATAGATTTGTTCATTACACTCTTCAATTACCATGTAATATCCAAAGGATAAGTAGTGATTACCCTTCTTTCATTTAATATATATATATATATTCTCTTTCTTAGTTAACCTGGCTAAAGGTTTACAAACTTTATTGATCCTTTCAAAGAACCAGCTTTGTATTTAATTGATTCTTTCTATTGATTGCCTGTTGTCAATTTTATTGATTTCTCAATAATTTTTATTGCAGTGCTTCTGCTTACTTTGGATATAGATTGCTCTTCTTTTTCTAGTTTTATAATGTGGATACTTAGATTACTGATTTTATATTTTCCTCTTTTTTAAATATATGCATTTAATACTATAAATGTCTAAGCACTGTTTTGCTGAATCCCACAAAGTTTGATAAGCTGCATTTTATTTAAAATATATTTAGATTTCTCTTGAGATTTCTTCTTTGACCCATGTGCTATTTAGAAGTGTGTTATTCAATATACAAGTATTTGGGGGTTTTCTAGCTATCTGCTATTGACTCACTAGGGTACCAGTGCACAAATTTGTGCACCTTGAAAGGAACTGTTGGCCGTGAAGCTGAGGTGAGCACAGGGGTGGGTCTCCACCCATCTTCTGCATCCCCACCCAGCCCCTCATTGACTCACTAGGGTCCCAGTGCACAAATTTGTGCACCTTGAAAGGAACTGTTGGCCGTGAAGCTGAGGTGAGCACAGGGGTGGGTCTCCACCCATCTTCTGCATCCCCACCCAGCCCCTCCTGCTTTGGCCACTGGTCTCCTCTCTGCCGGCAGGCCCACTCCCACTGCCACCACTCCCATATGCTGAAAGCACCAGCCTGCTTGCACCCGCTGAAGGCACAGAGCGATTGAGGCTGGCACCAGCAGTGGGTGCGAGCAGGGCCAGCACTGTCAGCAGTTGTGAGCAGTGGCTGCTGCCCCGATCGCCCCTCAGGAGCAGGAGGAAGTGGAGAAGCCCCCAGGGTTGATTGGGGCCGGCAGCCACCGCTCACACCTGCTGACGGTGCTGAGCGATCGGGCCGGCACCTGGTGCCAGCAGTGGGTGCAAGTGGTGGCTCCAGCACTGGTGAGCAAGTGGTGTGGGGAGCAAAGAATTTTCAGTAACCACCAGAAGCTCACCCTGATGACAGCAACTGGTACTCCGCCTTGATCTGGTGCCCCAACTCACCTGCTCCACCATCCTGCCATGGCCAATGCCTGCCATGTTCCATGCACACCACCTGGTGGTCAGCGCACGTCATAGCGAACAGTTGTTCAGTTGTTCTGCTATTTGGTCTATTTGCATATTAGCCTTGCGATCGGGCCGGCACCTGGTGCCAGCAGCGGGTGCAAGTGGTGGCTCCAGCACTGGTGAGCAAGTGGTGTGGGGAGCAAAGAATTTTCAGTAACCACCAGAAGCTCACCCTGATGACAGCAACTGGTACTCCGCCTTGATCTGGTGCCCCAACTCACCTGCTCCACCATCCTGCCATGGCCAATGCCTGCCATGTTCCATGCACACCACCTGGTGGTCAGCGCACGTCATAGCGAACAGTTGTTCAGTTGTTCTGCTATTTGGTCTATTTGCATATTAGCCTTTCATTATATAGGAGACTTTTATTCCATTGTGATATGATATCATACTTTGTCTGATACTGATTTTTTTTAAAAAATTTAAATTACTGTTTTTCTGACCCAGAATGTGGTCTATCTTGTTGAATGTTTCATATGAGCTTGAGAAGAATGTATATTCTGCTGTTGTTGGATGAAGTAGTCTATAGAATCCAATTAGATCCAGTTGGTTAACAGTGCTATTCAGTTCAACTATGCCCTTACTGATTTTCTACCTTCTGGTTTTATCAATTACTGAGTGAGGAGTATTGAAATCTTTGACTATTACAGTAGATTCATCAATTTCTCCTTGCAGTTTTATCAATTATTGCCTCAGATATTTTTATACTCTATTGTTACACATACACATTGAAGTTTGTTATGTCTTTGAGAAAACTAATCCTTTTATCATTATACAGTGCCCTCTTTAGCTCTGGTAGTTTTCGCTCCTCTGAAGTCAGATTTGTCTGAAATTCATACATCTCTGCTAGCTTTCTTTAATTAGTATTAGATGTTATATCTTTCACCATCCCTCTACTTTTAATCTATCTGTGTCTGTATGTTTAAAGCATATACATTGTTGGGATGAATAAGTTGGAGATCTAATGTATAGCATGGTTAATACTGTACCGTATACTTGAAGTTTGCTAAGAAAGTAGATCTTAAGTGTTCTCACCACAGACACACAAAAAGTAGCAGTCTGAACTGATGAGTATGTTAGCTTGCTTGTGGTAACCATTTCACAATACATACATATGACCAAACATTATACTGTGCAACTTAAATACATATGATATTTATTTATCAATGATACCTAAATAAAGGTGGGGAAAATAAAGTGATTATTGATATGCTTGGATTGATATGTACCATATTTTTTTCTGTTTTCTATTTCTTGTCTTTGTTCTGTTTTCTTTGTTTTGTTGTTTGTTGGGTGGTTGGTTATATTTTGTTTTATTTATTTATTATTTATTTATTTATTTATTTTTGTCTTCCACTCTTTTGCAACCTTCCCTGGTAGGGATCACAGGGGTAAAACTCACCAAAGTGTAGGGTCACTTATGTCAGGATATCCCTGCTGTGTTTGGGTTTTTTGTTTGTTTGTGTGTGTATGTGTGTGTGTGTGTGTGTGTGTGTGTGTGTGTTTTGTTAATACTCACTAGATGATATTTTTTCCATTGATTTTTATAGAGAGAGGAAAGGATGGAGGGAGAGGGAGCCAGGGATAGATCCCGCAACCCAGGAATGGGCCCTCGAACGGAAATTGAACCTGCAACCCTTCCGTGCATGGGGCAGCACTCTAACCATAGAGCCACATAGGCCAGGGCCATCTCCACAGTTTTTAATTCTCAGGCTTGTCTACACTGAGCCTCAATTACAGTTTAAGGTTTCCTACACTCATATTCCTCTTGATTATAATTCATAAGAAAAAATTACATTATATCATATCGTCCTCCTTTTCTTACGTAGTTTTTTAAATATATTTTATTAATTTTTTACAGAGAGGAAGGGAGAGGGATAGAGAGTTAGAAACATCGATGAAAGAGAAACATCTATCAGCTGCCTCCTGCACACCTCCTACTGGGGATGTGCCTGCAACCAAGGTACATGCCCTTGACCGGAATCGAACCTGGGACCCTTCAGTCTGCAGGCCAACGCTCTATCCACCAAGCCAAACCGGTTAGGGCCTTACGTATTTTTAAACATATATCTCTTTGTTGATTTCAGAGAGGATAGGAGAGGGAGAGAGAAATAGAAACACTGATGAGAGAGAATCATTGATTGGCTACCTCCTGCACACCCCACACTGGGATCAATTGAGCCATGCCAGCAGGGCTCTTCTCCCTTTCTTATGATGGGGTCTCATCATTTTGTCCTAAGATGTTACCCTGTGTTATCTGAAAATTTGCAACCTTAGGAAAGGAATCCAATTCTGAAAGTATGCCAGGAAATAAGGTTTGAAGAATCAAAGTGACCCATTCAAAATGCTCTTATAATAAGCTTCATGAATTCGTGGGTTTTCATTTGTAACTATTGAATGGGAAGAGAGCAGAATTCTGTCTGTGATGGTTGTCAGTGCCCCTCAAAGTATGCCAACTCCTGGCCCAGACATTGATTAGCGCCGACTAGGTGTGGGGCATCACAATGCAGAGTGTTAGGACTTAGTCTTCCAGGCAAATCTGGGGAGCATACTTAACACCATCTATCATCAGGACAACACTATATTCAGAAAGAAATGTTTATCTTTCCTCCTTTATGACTGCGGGAGTGTTATTTTCTGTACCAGAATAATGGTCAATCAATTGGGAAATTACAAAACCACTTTGACTTAAACACTGAAATGTTATGCCAATGGATTGTACTTTCAGAGAGAGAAAAACAAATTGCAAAAAGAAAACTGTATTTGAAAAATTCACCTGCTAACAATCACAATCCATTTGGCAATGAACTTCCATATATATAGTAAACCTGAGATCAATGAAAAGTGGATGTTATTTTTCTAAGTTAATTTTTTCTCATTGTAAATTTCAAAAAAAAGTCAAAAGAGTAAAAAAGAAAAGAAAATTAAATGTATCTCACAACCCTAATATATAGGCAATATTAGTTTTCTATTAATATCATGACCAATTACCACAGATTTATCAGCTTAAAATAAAACAAATGTATTATCTAGTATTTCCCTAGGTCAGAAATCTGGGTGGCTTTGGCTGGCTTGTCAGCTGAGAGTCTTACAGGCTGGAACCCAGGTGTCTGATGGCCTGGGCTTTTACTAGAGGCTCTGAAGGAGAATCTGCTCTCAGGTTTGCAATTTCGTGGTGGCTGTGGGGCTGTGGCCCCTGCTTCCTGGCCGGCTGCCAGCTGGAGCCTCTCTCAACCCTTATGCTGCCCTGATCCTTGTTGCGGCGCTGCCCCTCCATCTTCAAATCAGCAGTGGTCCTTCAATCCGCCTCATGATTCAATCACTCTGACTTCTGCTGCTGCGTATGTTCTGCCTCTAGTTAGGGAAAGTTCTTTGCTTTTAAATGACTAAACTTTTTTTTTATTGTCAGGATATGTTTTTTAAATTTATTTTTGATAGAGAAGTATGTATATGTGTGTGTGTTGGGGGGTGGGGGTTATGGAGAGAGAGAAACATCTGTATAATAGAAAAAACATTGATTGGTTGCCTCCAGCACATGCCCTGACTGGGTATCAGACCCACACTCTAGGTATGTGCCCTGACCAGAATTGAACCCTCAACCCTTCAGTGCACAGGATGATGCTCCAACCAACTGAGCCACCCGGCCAGGGCTAAGTGATTAGACTTGGAAATAGCTAGATTGGCCCAACCGGGATAATCTATCTGAGACCATGAATGCCACCAGCAAATGTAAAGGAGCACTCTCAGTTTCCAGGGACTAGGGCGTGGCTATCTTTGGGGCATTCTGCCTATGATCCCGTTTTAATGCCCCACTGTTTTATTCTATTCAAAGCATTTGGCATATAATTCCTGAAAATGGAATAAAATGCCTTGTAATTGAATTTTTCACTGAACAATTTGGGTGATATCGTCACATGTTTATAAATCACCTGCTCAATCCCCATTCTCGGCCTTTGTTCTGAGCACATCGGTGCAATTCTGGTCAGGAGTGAGGAGTGCCACGTGATTCATACTCACGTACATGAAGCACAGGGAGTTGGAATGATTTACCACCTTAAAAATTCTATCAGATTCAAGGTGGGTAGTACAGTCACTCTTTCTGATTTGATTTATATTCCTTTTTGTTTTTATGAGAGGGAGAAAAGGGACACATTCTGGGAGTTGTGCATAACTTTCACCTGAGTATCACTCAGATATACATCTTGACAAGAAAAAGATTGAGAATTTTGCTCTAGCCTAAACAAGGTATGCTTTTTTAATGGCTGTTGTATTCTGTTATGAAGAAGGAAAAATTATATATAATTATATATAAAATTATATTTTTGAAATAATTATATATATTTGTGTACAAATCAATAATATTTTGTTCATACATCTTTAGGTAGGAGAACTACTAAGATCAAAATATAAATAGTTTAACAATTAGGAGTATTTGCTGTCAAATTGCTACCCAGAAGAATGTCCAATTTAAATTCCCATCAATCTTATACAACAATGTCTTTTTATTATTCCATTCTTAGAATAAATGATAAATATACTTTAATTATAATGCTGGCTGATGATTTTAAGATATACAGGGTTGGGCAAGAGTAGTTTTACAGTTGGTCATGGGTATGCAAAATAGAATTTATTCTTGCATTATTATTTATTAATTATTATATTATTTATTTGTTCACACCTGTAAACCTACTTTTTCTCACTCCTGTATTTTATATATTTTATGTAGCCATGTGTCAATCAATTTTATCTGTTTTCAAAGAGTTTTCATCTAGAATGGATTTGTCTTTTAACACTTTTAATTCTTTCCTTTTATTCTCTTTCCTTTTACTTATTTAAAAAATAGTTTAGGACCATGGTAAAAAAAATTATACACAGTAAAAATAAAACCTGTATAAAATGAAGAATAAATTTTTGTCTCATTCTGGACCCCAAAATAAAAGCAATTTCTGTTGTCAGGATATATCATAGCAATATACAAATATTTTTAATTAGTGAAAATATATGTGGCATTAATTATCCATGAGGAATGATACCACAGATTCCAGAAATTCCCTAGTGATATTACTGAAAAATTTTCCTTGTATAGAAGTTTAAAATACATTTTTTGGAAAAGTAGCTGATGTTCAGTGATATATAATGTTTTTATTTTTGAATTATTGGCATTTCTCAAGTCCCTTCAGAATTTTGTTCTTAGATATGATCTAAGATTTTACACTGTCATATTTTTGTAACGTACATTTGAACTCTGTAGGTATTGCTGATAAGCCTGCATTTCTCGGCTGGAAATTTTGATGCTGAAAATATGTTTTAATGTTCTAAATTATGTTTCTGACTCCAAAGGTACCGCTCAGCATTGCTGGGTGCTGCAGGAAATGTTTTGTGGCTATGAAGCATGAAGCATTTCTAATATCTCTTAGAATATAAAATGAGTGTGTTTTCTAAAGTTAATGTGATTCTAGGTCTTCACAATTTCTTTACAGCTATTTAGAGCACAGAGTTTTCGGCCAATAATTTGAAAAGTAAGATTTAACATCCAGGATGTTAACATTGTTATTGCTCAGTGACTTAAAAACAAGAAACATTTTGCATCCAATTAGAGATGAATGTCCTTTAAAAATTGTGTTTCCCAGTTAGTCTTTGGGAAGCTGCAATTCAGATGTACTTTGTGAAGTATTCAGAAGCACTGATATAGATAATTGTTTTATGAAACAGAAATACATTTATAATTGAAAACATTTCTATTACACACATATAGTTATCCTGTAATGCATATAATATTACAAGTGCTCATATTTATAAGTTGAGCAGTTTCGCTGTTTAGTTATATTTGAGTATTCAATCAATTATTTATAAAACTTAAAGTGGCACCATTATTTTACTTTAACAGCAGAACACCTTGGGACACTTTGTGGAACACTTCTGTTTCAGGAGCCACATTGGAAAACCTTTATTCCATTGCGGATGAGGAGAGCAGCATTTTCCAATGAGTTTGGCATGTTTAGGTTCTGTTCATTTTAATCTTATTTCATAAATTGTGCACATGGAAGTATAAATACAAGAGCTGTATGCCAGTAGCCAAAATTAACTTTTATAAATTTGAAAATTTTAAATAAATTTATTTTTTTAAGTTAAATCAAATTCAATAAGCTTTTGCTAGCTCTAACCTTGTGGCTTAGAAAAGTCATTAGTAAAATAATCAGTACTTACTGAGCATTAACTATGTGCAGTGAATGCTTTATTGTGGTTTTTTAATAGATGAGGAAACTAAAATTAAGGAAAGATAAGTAACTTGCATGTTCAGAAGTCTGTAAGTGATAGGAGCAGGATTTGAATTCAGCGCATGTTCACAGCGTAGTCTTAAACATTACTCTACCTGCTAAATAGAGCCATCCTTTCCTCCCTTTCCTTTTATTCCATTTCTTATAAGCAGTGATTCTAAAAATTTAATCTGCATCCAAATCTCCTAGAAGACTTGTATATAAAATACAGACGTTAGACCCACTCGCAGAGTTTATAACTCAGTAAGTGTGGGTTGGTCCTGATAATTTAAATTTTTAACAAAGTGATCTTAACACTACTTTTCCAGGGACCACAACTTGAAAACCGCTGCTCACAGTCTCGCCAAAGTTTATTGATAAACAGGTGGTCCCCATTGCTAGGGGTCTATTATTATTCTATACACCTGTTTTGGTTAAGCTAGATTTGGAAACCTGGGACTCCAGATGTCCCTTGATTTAATCATGGTGGTAAATATTCTAGTATCTTCCTAAAGCTTTTGTTAATTACCTATCACATAAAAGTCCTAATTGATTAATTTATTATTCATTACTCTAGCTGTGCAGAGCCATTTAGTCAGTCCAGATATAGTTTGTGAATTTAGAAATGTATCCTATAGAAAAGATCTAGTGGGAGATGTGTGGGTGTGTAGCCTAGAACATGTTTACCGTAGAGTCTTCCACTACAGATGCAAAGACTCTACTTAAGAATACATACTCATTTAATTTTATTCTTATAGCTGATCTCTATGTCCTCCTTACTAATTGTATGTTCCTTCTTTATTACTTCACCTACAACCTATTCACAGTATAGAAAGTGTTTAATATTGCCCTTTTATTTTATATTTTAGGTAAACTTATTCCTACTAATAAATACTTTTTATAGTATTATCTTAACATTTTCAAATGATGCATTTAAAAATAGCAGGTGACTTGCCCTGGCCAGTGTGGCTCAGTTGGTTGGAAAGCATCCTATACACCCAAAGGTTGCAGGTTTGATCCTGGTCAGGGCACATACCTAGGCTGTGGATTCAATTACCCAAAGGGGAGGCAATCAATCAATGTTGCTCTCTCACATCAATGTTTTTTTTTCCTTTCCCTTCCCCTCTCCCTAAAATTAATAAACTTGTCCTTAGGGGTGATCATTAAAAAAATAAAATGTGACTTCTACAGGTCTATTCTAGGCAGATTTTTAAATTATCTTATTAGGAGACGCAATGCTAAAGCCCTCAATAGATGCAATTGGAAGTGGTGCTTTTGTGCGGGCAGGACCCTTCCCTTCTGAGTCTGCTTCATAAATGTTAGGCATTAGGACTCATGTTATTATCTCAGCCGAAGGAACATATAGAAAAATCTGGGAATGTGGGTGGGGAGAACTGATAAAATGTAGCTGTGTGATCTTGGAAGAGGCAGATGAGAAAGGGTAAGGGACGCAGACAACATGAACTATTAACTAGACAAGCAAGCAAAACATTCCTTGATGCTGATTACCTGAGCTTTTCTTGCAACTAGCTGTTCATGTGAGACAAAAAAGTTCAGGAGGACACCAAGAATGTGCTTTAAATATAATTTTTAATACTAGTGTACTTAGCCTTAATGGTCATTGCTTTTAAACAGGTCACACATGCTACACACGCACACTACACATACACACAGAGACACATACTCAGACATAAGTGCCCATGTGTGAGCACCCAGTGACTTGGAAACAGCTTGTTTCCAAGCTGATCATGGCCTCCTGCCAAGCCACACAGGGAGCCATGCTTTACCTCCAGCTGGCAGCCGGCCAGGAAGCAGGGGCCATAGCCCCACAGCCACCACGAATTTGCAAACCTAGAGCAGATTCTCCTTCAGAGCCTCTAGTAAAAGCCCAGGCCAGCTAGATTAACAGCTAGATAGTTAATTTCTCCAAGGCAATGTCTTTCAGCATGTTTTTAAAAATCCATTATAATCTCCCAAAAAGCACCATTGCCATAGCAACTTGAAAGCCTTGGTATTCACAAGTAAAACAAGCTAATTTTGCTATCCTGGCTATTGATCATTTTATTGTACCATCACATGGATTTTATTAGATGCACTCATTTTTTATTTTGCTCATGTTGAGGGAGCTAAGACCTTGGATGGAAACACTGAGGAATAGGTATCAATTTTTCACGCACTCAGAGAGAGGCGGATTTTCATGTTGTCCATTTGTGTTCAGTGTTTTCTTTTTTACATTTGCCCAACATACCTTAAACCTATGTGCTCACAATCTAGGCAAGCTGGACACTGCTGTGGCCAGCAGTAACGGCAGGAGCCCTTTCCCCTGTCCTCTTCACTGCAGCCCCATACATTTCAGGGAAAGGAACTTACATTAAATCGAATCTCACACTGAATGTCCTTATCCTTCACCTCCAGGTGCCAAAATCATTCAAGTC
>NW_005363687.1:2204257-2227201 GCF_000412655.1 Myotis brandtii
TTATGAGGAAATAGTCAATAGATGACAACCCCAACTTGAATGAAGAGTGGCACTGCTTGATGGTCGCCAAATAGTTTATATTAATTGGTTTGGCAAGGAGTATGCCTGGATCACATTGACCCAATTTCACACTGTTTGTCCTGAGGGAAACTAATCATATGTTTAAAAATAAAAGACGGTGATATTTCATTAAGTATATCGATATATGCATTCATCAGCTTGAATATGTGTTATTACCAAGTACACCAGAAAAATGAACTCAAGTAATGAATATGCCACCTACAATAGAAAAAATATATACAGGTTAAAAGCAAATATATGAAACTTCCACTGTCAAACTTTTGGAGAATGGTGAATTAAATGAAACAATATTTATATAATGAAATGTTAATTATTTATTAAGCTCACATTTTCAGAGAATTTTAGTGTCATAATTTTATGATTATATTATAATAGAGGGTGGGGCAAAAGTATGTTTACAGTTGTTTGTATGGCACTGTGCATAATTTTAATAACATTTCCCTTCGAAAAAAAAGAAAATGAGTGATTTCTATTTTGTTAAATTTATTTACTATGATTCCTTCCCTCTGGTAATCACCATACTGTTGTCTGTATCTATGAGTTTCAGTTTTATATCCCACATTTGAGTAAAATCATATGGTTCTTAGCTTTTTCTCGTTGACTTATTTCACTTAGCATAATATGCTCAAGGTCCACCCATTTGTCGCAAATGGAAAAATTTTGTCTTTTTTTATGGCTGGGTAGTATTCCATAGTATGTATGTACCACATCTTCTTTATCCAATCCTCTATGGAAGACACTTTGGCTGTTTCCATGTCTTGAGCACTGTGAATTATGTTGCAATGATCATAGGGGTGCATGCTTTTTAGAACACATGTTTTTTAGATTTGGGGTATATAGATACACAGGAGAGGGATTGCTGGGCCATGTGGTAACTCTATTCTTAATTTTTTGAGGAACTGAAAGAATCTTTGGGAACACAGGTTTTTTAGATTTTGGTTAGATAGATACACAGGAGAGGGATTGCTGGGCCATATGGTAACTCTATTCTTAATTTTTTGAGGAACTGAAAGACTGTTTTCCATAGTGGCTATACCAGTTTACATTCCCACCAGCAGTGAATGAGGGTTCCCTTCTGTCTTGTTGCTAATAGCAATTCTAATAGGTGTGAGGTGGTATCTCATTGTAGTTTTGACTTGCATTTCTGTAATAGCTAGTGAAGTTGAACATCTCATATATCTGATGAACTTTCACATGTCTTCTTGGGAGAGGTGTCTGTTCAGGTCCTTTACCCATTTTTTAATTGGATTGTTTGCTTGCTTGATGTTGAGTATTATGAATACTGTATATATTTTGGATGTTAAACCTTTTTAGTAGCTGTTGTTTGCAAATATCATCTCCCACTTGGTCTGTTGCCTTTTTGTTTTGTTGTTGGTTTCTTTGCTGTGCAGAAGCTTTTTATTTTGATATAGTCCCATACATTTATTTTTTCCTTTATTTCCCTTGCTTTTGGGGTCGAATTCATAAAATGTTCTCAATGACTAAGGACCATAAGTTCAGTACTGACACTTTCTTCAATATAACTTATTGTTTCAGATATCATATTTACTAGTGGGTATTTGATCTATTTTGAATTAATTTTTGTACATGGGGACAAACTGTAATCTAGTTTCATTCTTTTGAATGTGGCTTTCCAAATCTCTCAGCACCATTTATTGAAGGGGTTTTCTTTTCTCCATTGTGTGTTTTTGGCTTGTCTGTCAAAAATTATCTGACCATATACATGTGGTTTTATTTCTGAGCTCTCAATTCTGTTCCATTGGTCTGTGTGTCTGTTCTGCCAGTAACATGTTGTTTTAATTATCATAACTTTGTAGTGTAATTTGAAGTTAGGTAGTGTGATAGCTTGGGCTTTATTTTTTCCCCTTCAGGATTGCTTTGGCTACTTGGGGTCCTTTGACCCCAAATGACATTGGATTTTGATAATGATTGCATTAAATCTGTATATTGCTTTGGGTAATATGGCCATTTTGACTATGTTAATTCTTCCAATCCATGAATATGAAATATATTTCCATGTTGTGTCTTTTTAACTCTATTTTAGTAATGCTTTATAGTTTTTAGTATATATTCCTAGCCATTTTATTCTTTTGGTTCCACTTGCAAAATTAATTATTTTTTTTGTTTTTGAAATTTCATGTTAGTATATGGGAAAGAAATGGATTTTCATACATTGATTTTGTATCCTGCAACTTTACCGTATTTGTCTATTGTTTCTAATAGTTTTTGATGGAGTCTTCCGGGTTTTCTATGTACAGAATAATGGCACCTACAAAATGCGACACTTATATTTTTTGATTCCCAACTTGGATGTCTTCCATTTCTTTCTCTTGCCTTACTGCTCTGGCTAAGACTTCTAGAATTTTAAGAGTGCTGAGAGTGGACATCTTTATCTTGTTCCTGATTTTAGAAGAAAAGCTTTCAATTTTTCATTATTGAGTATGATACTGGTGAGGTTTTGTCATATATGGATTTTATTATGTTGAGATAATTTCCTTCTATATCCATTTTATTAAGTGTTTTAATCATATATGGATGTTGTATCTTATAAAATGTTTTTTCAGTATCTATTGTTAAGATCACATGATTTTTATCGTTTATTTTCTCAATGTGGTAAATTACATTGATTGATTTGCATATGTTGAGCTATCTTTGTATCCCTGGAATGAACCCTACTTGATTGTGATCATATTATTTTTTAATGTATTGTTGTATTTCATTTGCTAGTATTTTGTTTAGATTTTTTTTTACATCTGCATTCATCAGAGATACTGGTTTTTAGTTTTCTTTTTTGGTGTGTGTTATCCTTGCCAGGTGTTGGTATCATGGTTATGTTGGCCTCATAAAAATGTGTTAGGAAGTATTAGCTCTTCTTCAATTTTTTGAAGACTTTGAGGACAGGTTTCAAATCTTCTTTGAATGTTTAATAGAACTCACTGCTGATCAGTCTATTTAGATTTTCCAATTTTTCATGACTCAGTCTAGGAAGGTTATATATTTCTAGGAACTTATCATTTCTTCTAGTATATTGAAATTGATGGCACGTAGTCTTTCATAGTATTCTAATACAATCCTTTGTATACGATGCCTGTGGTGATTTCTCCTCTTTCATTTCTGATTTGATTTATATGGGTCTTTTTTTTCTTAGTGAGTCTACCCAGATAGCCTCTTTTTGTATTAATTTTTTGTATACTCTTTTTGTTCTCTATTTCATTCAATCCTGCTCTTCCTTTCTTCTGCTGACTTGGGTTGATCTTGTTTTCTTTTTTTTTTAGTTCTTTAAGATGTAATGTGGGTTGTTTACTTGGGATTTCTCTTGTTTCTTGAGATAGGACTGTATTGATATAAACTTCTCTCTTATTATTGCTTTCACTGCATCTTAGAAGTTTTGATATATCATGGTGTCATTATCATTTGTCTCTATATAACTTTTGACCTCACCTTTTATTCTTTCTTTGACCCAGTCACTTTTTTAGTAATGTGTTCTTAAATCTCCACATATTTGTGGGTTTCTTTTTTTCATTTTTGCAGTTGATTTCTAATTTCAAGACATGTGGTCAGAGAATATGCTTGATATAATTTCAATCTTCTTGAATATGTTCAGGCTAGTTTTGTGACCCAGCATATGGTCTATCCTTGATAATGTTTCATATGCGCTGGAGAAGAATATATAATCTGATGTTCTGGGATGAAAGGCTCTAAAATGTCATTTATTTTTGGTATAATATGTCATATAAGGCCAATATTTCTTTATTGATTTCTGTTTAGATGATTTATCTAGAGCTTCCAATGATGTATTAAGGTCCACATCTATGATTGTCTTTTGGTATGTTTTCCACTTTAGTTCTGTGAGTGATTGCTTCATAAATTTCTGTGTTCCCTGATTGAGTACATATATAGTAAGAAGTGTTATGTCTTCTTGATGTAGTGTTCCCTTTATCATTATACAATAGCCATCTTTGTCTCTAGTTAACTTTGTTATCTTAAAATCTATTTCATGAGATATAATAATGGCTACCCCTGCTTTTCTGTGGATGTTTATTTGCTTGAAGAATCATTTCCACTCTTTTACTTTAAATCTACCTTTGTCCTTGCAGCCTAGTTATGGCCCCTGAAGACGGCATATCATTGGGTTTTGTTTTTTATCTAATCTGCTACTCTGTGTCTCTTTATTGGTCAGTTCAATCCATTAACATTTTGGGTATTTATTGATACATGAGCATTTTCTATAGCCATTTTTTTCGTTTGTTTTCTGGTAGCTCTGTGTCTGCATTAGTTCTTTTCCTTTATATTTCTGTCTGTTGTTTTTGTTTGGTGATATTCCATACAACTTCCCCCTGTTTCCTCATTTTTAAAGCTATGTGTCTCAATTTGTGGGCTTTGTTCATAATCACCATTAGCTTTATGAGAAAGGAAGTTTCATATATACAGTAATTTATATTTCTTTTTAATGCATCCGATCTAAATGCTCCATTGCAAATGCATCTGATCTCAATGCTCCTTTTATCTGTTTGTTGTCAAAAATTGTCCCTATTTATGCTGTGAGTTTGGTGGTGATCTTACTTGTAGATTTGTGCCTTTTTTTTTTCCTTTGTTTCAGGTAGAATAAGCTCTTTGATTATTTCCTGCAGTGGCGTTCTTCTGGTAATAGATTCCCTCAGCTTCTGTATGTATGGAAAAGTCTTTATTCCTTCTTAATAGTTAAAAGATAACTTTACTAGATATATTATTCTTGGCTGGTAATTTGTCACTTTCAGTAGTTTAAATCATAGTTAAAAGATAACTTTTCTTGGCTGGTAATTTGTCACTTTCAGTAGTTTAAATATTTGAATCCACTCTCTTCTGGCTTGTAGAGTTTCTGCTGAGAAGTCTGATGATAACCTGATGGGCTTTCCTTTACAGGTCACTTCCTTATTTCCCTGGCTGCTGTGGTAATTTTTCTTTGTCATTGATTTTGACATTTTTAATATAATGTGCTTTGGAGAGGGCCTTTTCGGATTGTAGTAACTGGATGTTCTGTTTGCTTCCTCTATCAAAGGATCTAGCTCTTTCCATGGGTTTGGGAAGTTCTCATCCACTATTTGCTTGAATAGGCTTGCCATTCCTTTCTCACTCTTCTTCTTCTTCTGGTATGCATATTATTCTTATATTCCTTTTTCTGAACAAATCAGATAGTTTTCATAAAGCTCATTCATTTTTTATACTCAGTTCTTTCTCTTCTTCTCTCTGTATTATTTCTAGATTTCTATCTTCAATATCTCTGATCCTTTCCTCCATTTTGGTTTACTCTATTTCCTATGTCAGAAGTTCATTCCTGATCTCTTATATTGAATTATTCATAAACAGGATTTATATTTAGTTTCTTTTTTTAAGTTTTGATCTCTTTGGCAAAGTACTCGTTTTGTTCATTAATTTGTTTTCTGAGTGCATTAAATTGCCTGTCTATACTTTCTCACATCTCATTGAGTATTTGTAGAATTGCAATCTTGAACTCACTGTCATTTATATCACATATTTCCATGTGTTCTTTCTAGATATTTTTCTTTCTGAGCTGCCTTGCTACATTGGTTATTCATGGTATTTGATAGGTTTGTTCAAAGTTTAGGCATCTTCTGTAAGTATTGGTGGCATTTCTCTAGCAGATTACTATAAAAAGGTTTTTCTATTATTTTCCAGTAGGTGGCACTGAACCCGACCTTTTTAGCTCTGTGAAGTCTCAAAACTGACCTTGGCTGTCCTCAGAATAGCCACAATGCTTGGAGGTGAGGTGGGGTTTGTTTTATCCTCTCAGTAATGGTGACCTCGGACATCGATAAAGTCCCTCTCCATGTGCCCCAAACAGGATCAGTCACAGAGTGCAGTTTTGCTCGGGGGAAATAGTGATTCTGTAGTAATAATTCTTGAGTTTGCAGATAATGTGCTCCATAACCGAACACTAAGGGCAATGGTAGATGAGTTTGGGGATTCTATGGGTTGGCAGGCTCTATGGCTTCCTTTCTTTGTTTGGAATGCCAACCATCCTGCAGAAGTACCCACCAGTCTCTCCACTTCTCCCAGCTGAAGGAAACACCTCCCTTCTCCAGGACGAGTCAGCCATGAGCTCCTGGCTATAGGGCTGTGTTCATGGCCAGTCTGAGCTCTCTTCCCTTCTCTTCCCCCTAGTTTGTCCCTGTTTGTCTGACTTTAGATGTTTCAATGTGCAGATCTCTCAGGCATGCCTGTGTGTTGAGCAGGGAATCCCTGGTTGAGTTATAGCTGTTCAACTTGTTGAAATTTCAGAGGGAGAGAACAAGATCTCTCACACCGCCATTCTTCTGAAGTCACTCTTATAATCATTTATAATAAAAAAAACTGCTTAAAAATCTATCGTAAATCAAAGAATAAGTAAAGTTGTGGGTATTAAAATGAAAGAGGCACAGTTTCTTTAATCTACACAACTGAGCCCAATTATTAGTAGTATTATTTTAATTTAGATGGTATTATGTCTTTAATGTTTAGGAACTCTACTCATGTAAATTAAAGAAATCAGAGGTTAATATTTAGGGAAAAATGTAGAGTTAAAAGAAATGTAATGTCTGCTCCAGAAATTTTACAAACCTGTGTCATTCATTACGTGAATTGCAAGGGGCAGCTGCCATGTCAAGGGCTCAAGGGGATGGGTTAGATGCTTCATCCCCTTGAATCCTTGAGCAATGAGAACTGGAAAGCAGGAAAGGTGAGTATGCGACTTGACAAAATCTAAGACTCTGAAACATACTCTGCAACAAGATTTCTCCTGACCTTTTTTTCTGAGGGACCATGGAAACTACCCAAGTAACAGCAGTTGGTATTTGTGCATGTAAAGTGGCGCTCCTTGCACATCCTTAAAAAGAAAAGCAACGGTGGAAAAACGTGAAATTCCAACATCGTCCAGACTGGCATATGTCCTGGGGTTTCCTGGTTGGTCTGTCTGTGATTACTCACCCCTCCTTCCTTTCTTGAACTCCCAACATTCGTATGTTGAAGTCTGAAACCCCAGTACTTCGGAATGTGGCTGTGTTAGGAAAGAGAGCCTTTAACGAGGCAGTTAAGGTAAAATGAGTTCATTAAGGTGGACCCTAGTCTGATATGATTGGTGCCCTTATCAGAAGTGGAGATAAGGACACAGACACACAGAGGGGAGACCCTGTGAAGACACAGGGAGAAGATACCATCTGTGGCCAAACAGAGAGGCCTCGGAAGAAACCAGTTCTGCCAATGCCTTAATCTTGGAACACTGGCTTGCTGGACAATGAGAAAATAAAGTTTTTGTTTAAGCCTCCCAGTCTGTGCTAGTTTGTTTTGGCAGCCCTAGAAAACTAATACAACCAGCAAGCCGTCCTACTCACTGTCTTACAAGAATAAGAAACACTAGCCCTTACCCTTTTCTCTAAGGGTCTCTGACTGGCCCCTGTTTTCTACCGGTTAATAATAGTCCCTGTGTGCTTCTTGCAATCAGCAATATCTAGGACATTACATATCCATTACTATTTAATATTCATAACATCTCAACGAGACGCGGATGCTTAATTTCATTGTAGAGCAGCTGAGCGTCATGCAATTGCTCAGTGTCACTGAGAACTGGTGCCCTAGTGTTGAGGTGACAATTCCATTTCAGTCTTTATTATTCCACTTGTAAGTTGGGTCATTAGGAGTCTTGGAAGGTTTGGAACTGTAGGATTTTGAAAATTAAAGAACTACCACCTCAAGGTTTCCCTATTGCTCTACTTACAGACTTATGGACCAGGATAAAGTCGGGCCTGCTGGAAGTTTATATCAAGGATGGTGGTGAGAAATGGGTCAGGGACCTGTCACCTATTCCCCAAGAACACTCAGTATGGAGGTCTTGGAGGTGAACAGACCTGGGGGAGATGCCAGCTCTGACAACTGACCAGCTCTGTTATCTGGCACAGTTTCTCTGAGGCTCAGTCTTTCCCTTTAAAATGAGGATAATAACTATTTTATGGAGGTGTGATGAATAAATGACTGCTGCATATGAAACAGCAGAGAGGCTGATGCAGAATAAATAGTATTTGTCTACTATTAGTACCATCTCAGATTACACAGAGACAGTTATTCTTCCAAAAGGCAGAGATCTCACTAAAAAGCCATTAACACTTTCTCACTGACTATAAAATAAAATTGATCTGATTAACTTGAAAGAGTTTAGACTGGGTGAGGTGATAAAAAATCTCATTTACTCTTCATGGAAAAACGAAGATGAAGCTATTCTTATTAGCTCCCTTTCAGAGATGATGGAACTGAAGCTTAGTTAATTCCCAAGGTCATATAGCTGCGAGAGAGTACAGCAAGGTGGCAAGCTCAGGCATGTCTGACACCAGCTTCCACATTTTTTCACAGGTCCTGCAGCCAAAGACTGACTCAAGTCTGTTAACTCCCAGCGCGTCCATATGTCTGTCTTGTTTTCTCAGAACCTGAGCCAGGGTAGGTGAAGTAGAACTAAGTATTAGCCATAATTTGCCAGGCTCCATCCTTTCTGCCTCAAGCCACATGTCACTACACTGTGGGAGGAGGGAACACAGAATTTTCCAGTTCCTCTTTCCACCTGGGTCAGCAGATGGCCCCAAATGGCTTTGGCTGAGAAACATTTGAACATATTTAACATCTTTTCAGAGCCGGCCCTGTAAAGAGATAGAATTATATATTGTCTCTCTCATTTTCTTGTACAAAAGTATAATTCACATCTTAAAAGCTAGTAAGGACTTAAACATTAGCTGTGCTATTTGCCATAAAGGCAACACCATTTCTACACAGTGATGATTTCTTCTCTCTGGTTTGGAAAATTGGCTTTCTTGAGACAAGACATTTAATTCCTTTGAAAATCACAACAGCATGTCCCTTGGTGGGGAGGGGAGATTAATTTCTTTGACTTTGTGGTGGAAGAGAAGAGAAAATGTTAAAATGGAATTAATAAAAATTACTTACCCAAGTTAGATACCCCGTGCTTTCCATTACCTCAATCCCCTTTTCTATTGATGTTAAAATTCTATAATGAAAAAGAAGCTAGTAAGGACCTAAAACATTAGCTGTGTTATTTGCCATAAAGGCAACACCATTTCTATACAGTGATGATTTCTCCTCTCTGGTTTGGAAAATTGGCTTTCTTGAGACAAGACATTTAATTCCTTTGAAAATCACAACAGCATGTCCCTTGGTGGGGAGGGGAGATTAATTTCTTTGACTTTGTGGAAGAGATACAGAGAGAATGTTAAAATGGAATTAATAAAATTTACTTACCCAAGTTAGATATCCTGTGCTTTCCATTACCTCAACCCCCTTTTCTATTGATGTTAAAATTCTATAATGAAAAATTATGCATCTAGTCCATCTTTCTATGCCCTGATCTCTCCCAGGACTTTCTTTAATCTTTGGGATTCCCAATTTTACTTCACTGAAAACAGCAATTTGCCCAGGGTACCCCTAATTATGGTAATAATCTGCTCTGGATTTCAGATATCCAATTACTGATATGTCTCTTTATGTTCCTTCAGTAAGCAAAGAAGGACATGAAAAGCCAACACATAAGGGATCCCTACTTTTAACCTTTGGGAGTGATGCTCAGCATTCTGGAATTCAGTGTTAGCCCTGGACTGCCCACACTGGTCCCTCAGCCCAGGCTCCTTCTCCAGCCCTTCATGGAAGGTCTTGCTTCTGTGCATTATCACGCTTGGGGGTCTGCTGAGCCAGCCCCTCCCAAATCAGCTTAGTCCATCTGTCTCCCCTCCAGTGTGGACTCTCAACCGCATTTGGTCTCTTCCTGGTGCTCAGGAATTTCAGAATTTCATTTGCTTCTCTTTCATCCGTCCTTCCCACACACTTTACTTTACCATCTTCTTTGTGCCAGGCATTGTGTTTGGTGCCAGGAATAGACACAGGGCTCAGCAAAGTAGACAGAGGTCTTATTCTCAGCCAGCTCCTGGTGCAGCCATAGAGAGATGGAAAGGCCTAGCCCTCTTGCAGAGCAGGAAGGAGAAAAGGTAAAACATTTCCTCCTAAAATAGACAAAGGACTTTGAAAAAAAATTATGAAAATTATTTTTAAGCATATAGTCTCTGCTCAGTGTTTTGGGATATATTTTTAGCATGTGCATAACATAGGATCAATACCTCCAGCCAAAGTAACTCACACCATGGCCCTGGTCTGGACTATTGTGTTTGTTTCCCCAATAATTACGTGGAAGAAGCAGAAAGGAGAAAAGGTAAAAACTTCCCTCCTAAAATAGACAAAGGACTTTGAAAAAAATTATAAAAATTATTTTTAAGCATATAGTCTTCTGCTCAGTGTTTTGGGATATATTTTCAGCATGTGCATAACATAGGATCAATACTTCCTGCCAAAGCAACTCACACCATGACCCTGGTCTGGACTATTGTGTTTGTTTCCCCAATAATTACATATGATCCTTTCTTCAGAGACAGTGGGGGCAGGGAAGGTACCCCAGAAGGCTTTCTGCAGCCATGTCAAAATTTCCACGCTCCAGCTTGGCCGCTCCTGACTACTCCAGCGGGACCCGCTGTTAGGCACTGAGCTACCCTGGGCTTTCCGCAGAAAGACCTGGCCGTTACTCCTCACTGCACCTCTTTAATGAACACCTCCATGCTTTAATTTCTTCACATTAAATGCATATGTGGAGAAGTTATATACTTTACAGTATTATTGTAAAATTTAAATGATATAATGTATGTAAAAATCTTTGAGAAGTTAATATCTATGAATATTATTTCTATATAGTCTGACTTTCAAAAAGTCAAAATCTATGTATTTTCTTAACAGGAAAAATCACCTGCTTTTCAAAGTTTGCTATTTTCTTGACTTGCTGTGCAGCTCATGTTTGAAGCCTTGAGATTGATGTTTGAGATAGAAACTCTCTGTTTCTCTGTCTCATCCTAGTTACTAGCAGATTTCCCCTCCCTTCTTTTATTATTATTATTTTTTCCCTTAACTGTTCTCATTTTCCCTAGTGGAAAATCTGGTAACCCCCCTTTAATCATGGCAATTAAGTCCCAGTAAAATATCTCTATGTTTGGAATGCAGAGTAACCTCATATTCTTTATGCAAGTGAGAGTATAAATTACAGTCTAAAATATTCATTAATTAAAAATTCATTGAATCAATTTTTAAAAGTCAATGTTTTTAACAACTTTTTATTCCAGGAAATTATAAGCTCATATATATATGAAGCATTTATTACAAATTTAATTTTAAAATAACCATAACACACCAATTTGACACTTTTTATTTTTCATAAGCGGTAAATATAATAGAATGCATAATAAATTCACAGAATGTTAAACCCAACTTGGTACTTCGGAACCACAAACCCTTCATTAAATTCAAGAAAGAACAATATCTACATTTAATCATTCATTGTCTGAGTCTGAATATGTATCAAAGAATACCTAGACCAGTGAGTTTCAAAGGACCCTAAAGCTCTTTCTATTCTGGACAGATGGGAAGTGATGCTGATGCACGTTTGTGCTCCTGCCCCACTCTGGATCCGTGGTCGGCAAACTGCGGCTCACGAGCCACATGTGGCTCTTTGGCCCCTTGAGTGTGGCTCTTCCTAAGCCTTAGGAGTACCCTAATTAAGTTAATAACAATGTACCTACCTATATAGTTTAAGTTTAAAAAATTTGGCTCTCAAAAGAAATTTCAATCATTGTACTGTTGATATTTGGCTCTGTTGACTAATGAGTTTGCCGACCACTGACCCAGATCAACAGAGGTGTAGAAGGTGAGGGGAATGTAAAATACGTAAGGAGAGGGAAATGATGCAAACCCATTGCCCCCAGAAAAGCAACTGTAGTGGCATGGACTAGTGGTGGGGATTAGTTCATCCCACTATTTTTCCTTTGTCCGTTCTCCTGGAAAAAGAAAACAACCAGAATCCAAGAGCGTTGTTCCCAGTTGAGTTGAAGTTATTATGTAAAGCAAGTGGATCCGACAGTACAATGGAAGTGCTGTATCCCCAGTTATCCATTTAGGACCCAGGCTCTCATTCTCCCAGCTCTCAGGTATCTAATGAAACTATCTGATGACCAAGTTGGTTTTTGTGAGTCTAACCAGTATGCCCTTCATAGAAATGCAGAAAAATGAGTGTCTAAAATGCTTTCTGTAAAGCATGACACTGCATTCTTGGAAGCAAACATTTAGTATGAGGCAGTCCTTAACGCAGGGCCCAGCTCTGCTTGGGCACTTTAGGGACTGAGTACTTCAATTTCTGTCCTTGTTTTCCATCTGCCTGGTGTTTGCAAAGCAGAACTGATATAAATGGAAGAGTTCTGGGCCATTCAATTAGATTTCCTGCACCACTGGCCCGACCATTTCTCCTTGGTCTTATCTGAGTTGATGGCAGATGTGTGGCATGTCCAAAGGCATTTCCAAATTAAGAAGGGACACATATTGAATGCTGGTTAATAGGGTCACAATATGTAAAATTGTGAAATGGAAGTCACTGTAAGAGCAACTCTGGTGCAAAAGGGACAGTGCAAATGTGCATTTCAAATGTTCTTATTGTGATATGTTTGGGCCCAGAAGACAAGAATGACAGAGAAACTATAGTTTGTCAAACATACAGTGGAAATGATGGGCTTCCTGCTACATGATAAACACCATGGCTAGGCTGATTGGATTGGATTCTGCCTTTTGCCATTCACTGGGCTTTATCTTACCATCCCATCTTGATAATAGAGCTGAGTCTGATGATTGTGTAGAAGGGGCCACTGGTATCACTGAGGCTGATGCGTTACCATTCAGTGAGCCTCACCATCATTGGTTGACTCTATGAATCAGCTAATGGAAAAAGAGATCCTTGCAAGTTATAGAGAATTAATCAATATTTAACAATTGATTAGATATTTGGGGGGTATCAGGGAGAGCTTTTTATTTTATTTTTTTAATTTATTCAATTGATTGGGGTGACATTGGTTAATCCTATATAATTAAAGCCTAATATGCTACGTGTCCAGTCATCTGGTCGGCCGTTCAACCAATCAAAGCGTAATATGCTAATGATATGCTAAGGCCACTCAACCGCTCGTTATGACATGAACTGACCACCAGGGGGCAGATGCTCCAACCAGTAGGTTAGCTTGCTGCTGGGGTCCTGCCAATCCGGATTGAGTGGGATGGGCCGGACACACCCTGGAGCCCTCCCACGGTCCCTCCCTGGCTGGCCAACGTCCCACATCCCTCCCTGGCCCCAGTCGTGCACCGGTGGGGTCCCTCAGCCTGGCCTCTACCCTCTCGAAATCTGGGACCCCTCAGGGGATGTCAGAGAGCCGGTTTCAGCCTGATCCCGCAGGCCAGTCCGAGGGACCCCACTGGTACACAAATTCGTGCACCAGGCTTCTGGTATAATTATATTAGTTTCAGGTGTGCGATTCTCTAATACATCATCTGTATATCGCACTGCGTGCTCACCACCCCAAGTGACTAGATATTGTTGACGGACTTTTGCAGTGTTCTGTTTGAGGTTACTCAGTACCCCTGTGGATAATATACTCAGGGCATGGACCCTGCGCATGATGGACATCTGAATGTGCCGCGGTGAAGGATAGCATCCAGGACAGGTGTCCTTACTGACCAAAAAGGTTGTTTTGGAAGCTGATTGATGGTCTGAACTCCTGAAATCACCCACAGTCTCCAGCATTGTCAGGGGTGCGTGCAAAAAGAAGGCCTGACCGACATCTGGTCCTGCCCAAAACATCCATTGAGGCATTTGGTTCATGTCAAAATATCCTTGAAATGTGGTCCTGTCAAAAACAGTCATGCTTAGAAAGCTTCCCTGGGTTCAAATAGCCCTTAACGTTGTTGATACTTTTGGTTTACAGGATTAATGCACTAAAATGCTCTCATGTGTTATTGCTTTAGGAACTGTGCTGAGTAGATTGCCAATAACCTTTCTTGCCTGGGTAGCCTAACTGGTAACAGCTTATGGCAAGGACCAAATATCAGGGACATTTTGCCATGGACCACATGTCTCGGTGAAGGTTTTGGACAGGAAAAAATGTCTGCTAATCAAGGCAGGAATAAGGAACTATCTCCATGCATATGGGTCCTTTAGAAAACTCGTTCTTTTGGCTGTATTTGGGAATTAATTTGAGTAAAGAACATTAATTTTAGATTAAAAGAGTTGTACAGGATATTATAAATAATTTCATCCAATGCTTGAGTCACATCTCCACCCACCCCACACAGGATAACATTTATTCCCAAAATATTGATTTTTACATCATCCAATTGACTTGACATCATCCCGTTCCTGACTTGAGAGAGTGAAGAGAAAAGGCCTTCCCAGTCTCATTGCTTGAGACATCTTTTCTGCCCGGTTCTGCCAGGACTGGGAAGTTCTCTATCAGACTCAAGGTTGGCCCACTGATGTCAGCTGTACTAGCTTCTTGGCATATTTCCATGGTGCTCGGGCCTCTTTCATTCCATACATTTATTTGTTTTTTTCACCAGCAACCTTGAGAAAGAAGACAATTTATAGACTGATTTAGTTACTCTTTAGTCATGCTGCTTTTCATTGTAGTTTAAATAGGTCTACTGTGGTTATTTTTTATTATTTAAAAAACTTTTAAAATATTTTTATTGATTTCAGAGAGGAAGGGGAGGGAAAGAGAGATAGAAACATCAATTATGAGAGAGAATCATTGATTGGCTGCCTCATGCACACCCCACAATGGGGATTGAGCCCGCAAACCAGGCATGTGCCCTGACCAGGAATCGAACTGTAACCTCCTGGTTTATAGGTCAACACTCAACTACTGAGCCATGCCTGCCAGGCAACTGTGGATATATTTTAATACAACTGCTCCTGACAAAAGTTCTGGCTGGTTTTGGAAAGATGACTAAAATAAAAATGAGGAGCCCCCGTAGTCCTTTTTGACTCTGCCAGGAGCCAGGCTTTGCCTCCAGCGGTGCACTCCCAGCATGGTTACCCCCTGCACAGGCTCAGTGCAATCGGCAGGCAGGGCACAGAGGCTGGAAATGCCTGACTTCTCCATTTAAATAAATCACGTTGAGCAAAACACCAGGTATTTGAGCATATCTGTTGCATCCTCCATGCCCAGTAGTAATTTCACAAAATTATTCGGAATCTATTTCGAGGTAAACTTGGCATTTAAATGAGGTGGTTGTAATTAGCATCTTGACTGCATGAAGTTAACAGTGTGAAAAGCAAGGATAGGGGAAAAAAATTACACTGGCTCATTTTTGCTGTAGAATAAAAAATAAAATGAATAAAAAGGTAGGACAGTGAAAAAAAAACCCACACAATGTGAAGATGGCATGCAATTTCTTGGAATCAAAATGATAAACTTTATCACATATTCAAATCATTATAAACCAAAAAATCTTCTAAAGTCTCTTTACCAGAACATTCACAAAATTTACCTTTCTTCTCCAGAGAGGCCCACAGTGTCCTGCTCTTGAAATTATTCTAACATAAGTGCCAAATGCATTCTCACACACATCCCTCTTTCCATTAAAAAATGTTTTAATGTCAAGTTTTATATTTAATTTTTATATGAACTCACCAATTCAGATTACAGATTAAATTTTACCCATCATTCACACGGAGGTGCAAACCTCACTTCTAGGTTATCTAAGGATGATCTTAGCCCCAATAGGGTGGGGCTCCTGTTGGCCTCTCCTCACCCCCTGGTGATGCCACTGCTCAGAGCTAAGAGAAGTTTTGATATTGACTTTCTTGCAGGAAAAGGTTGTTCCACATGCATTCTGCTTCAAGCTCATGTGTACCATCGTGTTAACTCCTACACACCTCTGGGCGGCACTCAGAAGTGGTGACCCTGTGCAGAGCAGGGCTGAGTCTCTGTCATTTCAGGAACAGTGAAGGCAATGGGAGTGTGAGTGCCGGGGCGCATCCGTCACCACTGATGGGAACAGCTCCTCTATGGAAGCAGGGTTAGAATTAATGTGTACAAGAAAAACAAGAGAAAGACAGGATGCCCTCAATACTGAAAACATAAAATGGTCATGGAATGTGCTGGAAAGAGCACAGGACGTTTATGTACAACACCTGATCCTGAGCCAGGACCCTGCTGCCGCTGCTGTCTTTCCGTGGCCTTTCTTAGCCTCTTTGAGATGTACTTCCTCAGTGCTAAAGGAGGATAGTGATATTTCCTTTTTGACATTGGGAAGAATAACAATAATGAAAGATAAAGCATTTAGCGTGCCTACAACATGGGGAAGGGGTTCAGGGGATTAGCCTAGGACATGCAGCCTGTTCCTGGGAATGTTAAGTGGGAAATCAAAATGACAATAAACCTATACAATTGCTTCCAGCCTCAGGACTTTATGAGAAATGCAAAATATCTATAATTTTCCTCATAGTCCATTAAGGAGTCACATGATTACTGAATTGAGTAAGTTTTCTTGGTGTAGATTTTAGGAAATTGGAGATGGAAATATAAAAATAAATTGAGTAATGTGTGCATTTTAATGTTACCTTCTGAAAATGATTTCTTAACTTATATGAATGAGTATAATCATCAAGCACATAGACACGAATCTGGTCAGTGAAAAAGACAGTGTTGCAAGTGTGTAATTTCTTAAATGAAACACTCATCTCTGAGCAGAAGAAACAGGAGAGACATAAATCTTCACCCACAGTAGAACTTTCCACTTTCCACAGCAGCTGCTCTGACAATGGGCTTCCTCACGTGGTAATAAGCTGCCTACTCCGGGTAAATGCAGGAGTTGGTTCAAGATTAGTTGAGCAATCCCTGGTGGGGATGCTGCAAAGAGCTCCCCCATCCACATCAGGGAATAAGTGGGTATTAAAATTTCCCCTGTACCGTGATTCCATTAAACTGCAGGACTTAAATACAGGGAGTAGTAGAGAGGTGTTTATGACTGATTATATTTAAAACTGAGGGAATCCTCACAGGAGCCTTGATCATGGAGACAGAAAACAGAATAAAATGCTGTTCTCAGGAATGGCTTTGCCTCCTGGGTCATCTCAAACTAATTTCCTCTTCCAGTGAAGAGAAATGGGGTTTAAGGTTTTTACTAGTAAGTCGGGGACCAACGGAAGATGTGCTTTTGTAAGGTTCTGGAGAAATGACATCAAAGGGAACCTACAGAAAAGGAGCCATGGTTTACCCTTTTCACCAGCAAAAAAAGTGGAGGGGAGGTAGCTGCCAGCAACCAGCCCTCAGCCCCAGGCAGGGAGTGTGGATTCCTGGGCGGGGCAAAGGCCTGGACTAAGGATGGGCCTATTCCAGGGCATGTCTCAACAAAAGGATTTGAACTTTCAATATCAAATTAATTAGGAATAAGTATAAATAAGAAGCAAATGGGAAGTAAAAAGTCATAGAAAAGCAAATTAAGAGGTAATTTTAGGAATAATAACAATATGAAAACCTTTTCAATGTAGGATTGTAAGCCAGACCACTTGGGACAGGATGAAACAAGAGAAACTGTTTCCAAGTTGCTCTGTTTTGTGTGTGTGTGTGTGTGTGTGTGTGCATGTGTTTTCCTAAATAAACAGACTAAGGATAACTCATAAGGCATTTGGATAATAAAGAAAAGTAGAAAGAGGACATGTTAGTTATAGCCCTATCACCGGAACAGAGCAACTGTTCATACTTAGGCTAGTTGTTGCACGACTTGTTTTCAAAGTAAGAACTTAGAGTTAAAAATGTTTTAATGTCAAGTTTTATATTTAATTTTTATATGAACTCATCAATTCAGATTGTTAGCGTTGGTAGCTAGAAAAGGAAGGAAGCAAAGGGAATCAGACATTATTGTGCATAAAGGGCTGGGGATCATGAGCCTGTTTGCTTCACCACGAAGCTACAGCTGCACACACATTCCAGGGGATCACAGCATTGCCCCCACCAAGGATTAATAAGCCTCCCATGCCCTCTGTGGCACCAAGGTTGTTTGGGGAGGAGTACAGGGAGCAGGGGGAGGTAGGCAAACACACAATAGAAGCACATGGCACAAGGGAAGGTGCTTGACCACAGAGGCCCATCAGTCTAACCTGGGAAAGGGATCATTGGTGGAGGATGGAACTATCAGAAGCCCAGAAGCCCTGAAAGCTTGGGAAATTGATTGGTTATTTTGAAAAAGCTCCTGGTTCTTCCCAAATCCAAGATAATATAATCCTCAGGGAGCAAAAAAAATGGTTCTCTCTCATCATTGATGTTTCTATCTCTCTCCCTCTCCCTTCCTCTCTGAAATCAGTAAAAATGTATTTTTTTTAAAAATGTCATGGCAATGGCTGAAAAGACCTGGTTGTTTTAACCAGTCAACAAGACACTTGTGATCACAAACAAAGGGTAATAGTAGCAACACCCCCAATTTCCACACCATGTTCAAAGGTGAAATTGATTATTCACTGTACATTACATCTAGATTGGAGACTTGGAATTAGTCTAAAAATGTTTATCTTACTTATAACAATACTAGAGGCTCGGCGCATGAAATTCGTGCATGGGGGGTGGTGGGGGAGTATGTTCCTCAGCCCAGCCTGCACCCTCTCCAATCTGGTACCCCTTGAGGGATGTCCAACTGCCCTTTTAGGCCCAGTGGAGTCGGGCCTAAATGGGCAGTTGGACATCTCTCTCACAATCCAGGACTGCTGGCTCCCCCCTGCTCACCTGCCTGCCTGATTTCCCCTAACTGCTTCTGTCTGTCAGCCTGATCACCCCCTAGCCACTCTCCTGTCAGCCTGATTGACGCCTAGCTGCTCCCCTGCCGGCTTGATTGCCCCCATCTGCCCTCCCCTGCAGGCTTGGTCCCCCCCCCAACTGCCCTCCCTTGCAGACCCGGTCCCTCCCAATTGCCCTCCCCTGCAGGCCTGGTCGCCCCCAACTTCCTCCTCTGCAGGTCTGATCACCAACAACTGCCCTCCCCTGCCGGCCATCTTGTGTCCACATGGGGGTGGCCATCTTGTGTGTTGGAGTGATGGTCAATTTGCATATTACCTCTTTATTATATAGGAGGATAAGCATTATGAGCCATTTACTTTATAACTTGAAATCCATATTGGGTCCTTGGAATGCTTGCCTTTCAATCACATGAAAGAATACAGTTTCCACTGGCAACAATTAATGGTTATTTTAAGCCCTTTAAAAATACAACTGTAATAACTATACATTACTCCTTAACTAGATACACATTAATGTATTTTCCCATCTTCCTGGTGTTGGACAGAGAGGTTTGCTGCCATTATTTTTACCACTGACAAAAACTAGAAAGTGCAATTTTGTTCACAGAGCTATTTTTTATTCCTTAAATTATACTACTAGCAATGTAATTATTGGGTACGAATATAATCCAGGTTTTGATGTATAATGTTATGATCAGTTTTCCACTTGCACTCAGATGAGCAAATCCAGTGTGTGCCTGTTTAGCGATTCTCCAAGGCAAGATTTCGGTCTTTACTATGACCTTCCCTTCAGGAGACATTATGGGAATTAGTTACTAATCTGCCTCCTGAGAAAGAGAACACACAGTACTTTGCAGGAAACTGCTAATTAATCCTCCTGACTCCCTAGTGAGAGTGAGATGCAGGAGCATCACCACTCAAATTCCATAGATTCCAGAGAGATCATTATGATTTCTTCTAAATGTGGCCTCGCTGGCTGCTGAGGTTTCCGAGAAGGTCCCGGGCCTCTGCATCTACAATGCCCAAGGTCTCTCTCTGTGAGCACATCGATGTCCTGGGTTCTAGTCTGGGACTCCACCCTGTGTGTTCTCCAGGCAGAACCTTTTTGTGAATGAGTTCCCCACAATAAAGATAATGATGGAACTTACAGAATCAAGACCATGTTTAAAAGTTATGTCTCACTTCCCTTCAGCTTTTGGCTGTGGGCATTTGATGGTGGGCATCACCAGAGGCCTTCAGCCTGTTCCTTAGCCTCTATGGAAAGAGTGGTTAACAGTTCACACTGATTCCCACCCTGGCTCAGCGTGTCCTACTAGATTTTATCTTCTCAAACGACAGGACAGCTCCATGCAGCCCTGACAGTGTTCCAGGCGTTTGTTTTAGTCTTTGTTTTTGTTTTGCTGTTGTTGATTTTACTTTTGCTTTGGAAATAATGTCAAACATATTGAATAGGTGCAAAAATAAAAACATTTCCAAGTGTCTCCAAGTACTCAGACTCAGTCTCAGTTATAGATAACATTTTACTTCATTTACTTTATAATTTGCAATCCATCAGTCAAACAATATATAAATTTGTGTTCCTCATCCATCAGTGTTCCTTATTTTCCCTACATATTTCAATGTGTGTTTCTTCCCATGTGTTATTAATGTGCATAGTGAAGCATCAAGTTAAAAAACAAAACAAAAAGATGTTCCTTGATGAAAAATGGCTTCTGGGTATATATTATGCACTGACACTTCCGTTTCAGAGAGCTGGAGGGATGGTTTGCCCGCGTTCGTTGAAGAGAACATCCAGAGGTTTTCTTTGTGGCACCTGCCGTTACCTGAACAATACGAGATGCTATACAGCCATGTTCTTCCCTTTACCTGAAGTGCTCCTTTCAAATGCTGGTTCACTTAACATCACACTTTCTTTATTGGAAACACTGATGTTTCAAGGATCAGTTCAAATATCCCATTGCTGTAATTGTGCAATGTTGTCATTTTGGGATTTTGCAGAAATACATTCTCATACTGGAGTTGCTGGGGTGCTACCCGCTCCCGAGAAGGAGCCTGTTCTGTTCTGGGATGGCTCCAGGGCTGAAGAAGCCTCCCTCTGTTGGACACATGCCAGGAGCTCAGATAAAATCAGCTTCTCTTGTGCCGAGGCAGGGTCCACGGTCTGTGTTTTGGTGGATAAAATGGACCTTGTTGGCTGAGCTTACAAGGTGCAATTTCTTCATAAAGGTTAATAGTAGCAGCACCATCGTTTCTCAGTGTCTCCAACCTGTTCCATGCAGATATCACACAGACACGTGGACTAAACATGGTTACCTTAAAAAACAGACTAGGAATGCATAGTCCTACTTACAACAATATGAGCATTATGAGATAAAGCTCGCACTGTCTCTTTCCCTTCCCTTCTCAAACACTTCCCCCCTGAAGCCATAGTGAAGCGGGACAATTCACATGTCTGTGTCAGAACGGTTCCGGCTGGGGCTGCAGTGGACTGGGGTTGGGTTTGGGAGCACAACTGGGAAGAAAGAGTCCATGCACTGAGAAGGGGATTCTGGGTATAGTATGTCCGCGCCGAGGTGGGTCAGGGGGTGTCCATTCATATGCAGGACGGCTTGGTGTGTGGTGTCCAAGTCCAAGCAGAGGGAGGCGATCTGCATGGACAAGGGTGGTAGCAACAGTGAAGATTGATTCAATTGGAAGGTTTGCCAATAGGTAAGTAGTATATTAAGGGTGATGGAGCCTTGTTTCTCATGGTAGGACAAGATAGTTACAAATAAGGGAACAGTAGGATGAACCTTATGGTGTGGGATTGGAATTGGAGCTATTAGTCTGGACCCATGGTTTTCTATATATAGAAACTGATATGGAAATACACTGGAATATAAGTGTGTGTACATGTACATGTGTATGAGGTATGTGTGTGTACATTTTTAGTTCTGTCAACTGAGAGAGCCTAGGAGCAGTGACATTTCAGATTCTGGCTTCCAAAAACATTTCCCTTCAAAAGGAATTAGAGTGTCTGCAGAAATGGTTGATTCTAGGCAGAACTAGAAAATGACAAGAAAAGCCTGAAATTTCATTTTGTATAAGAAAGCAAGGAATTTCTCAAAGAATGAGGAGGATATATTAAAAGGACATACAAACATTATTAAATGGGCTCCCAACTTTGGCCAAATTTAGGACAAATTGAACATTACAGTAAATGATGATATTAATAGATAATAGTTCATTGAGTAAAATAGGAAGTACATACATATTCTGATAGAAATAAATAATTCATGTGAATATTTAATAAGGCACATAGTTTCAGAGTGGTTTTTCACAAAATGTTTTTATGAAAGGAACAAGTAAATCTACATTGGAGAAGCCTATTGTGCATCATTTTAATCACATAATCAATGTGAACATTATTAGGGATGAGACAAGTCAACACCCCATAAGACGCAATCAGAAGCAGCATTGGCCATTATATCTATAATATATAACCTAAGTTTAATCATGAAGGAACATCAGGAAATCTCAAATTGAGAGATGACCCATAAAATAACTGGCCTGTATGTCTTCCAACATGTCAAAGACATGAAAGTCAAGGAAAGATTGGAGAAATGTCCTAACTGAGGAAAACTAGAAATATGATACCTAAGTGCAATGCTTAATTCTGACTGAGATATTTATTATGAAAACTGGTAAAACTTCAATCAAGTCTGAGATTAGATGATGGCAATGGAGCAAGGTTAATTTTCTGATTTTGCTAGTTGTGTTATGGTCATATGCGAAAACTAGAGGCCTGATGCACGAAATTCATGCATGAGTAGGGTCCCTAGGCCTGGCTGGCGATCAGGGCCAATCTGTGGGGCAACCGGTGGGGCGATCAGGGCTCTGCTCACACCCGCCTTGGCCTGGCACCTCCTGCTCACCTGCTCCACCATCCCACCGTGGTCCCTCTCTCATTGGGACCCATCAGGGCCTGCAGCGCCTCCACTGCCACCTGCGGCCAGTGCGGTGTCGCCGACACCTTCCATGTTCCATGCCGCCCCCTGGTGGTCAGTGCACGTTTAACTCCTGTTCAGGTCAAACTCTTGCCAGAGGGGACAATTTGCATGTTAGCCTTTTATTATATAGGACTAGAGGCCCGGTGCACAAAAATTTGTGCACTCGGGGGGGAGGGGGGTCCCCCAGCCCGGCCT
>NW_005363687.1:2228685-2230716 GCF_000412655.1 Myotis brandtii
TTCTTATTTGCAACATAGTACATAGTTGCTTAGAGTTGCAGCTGAGAGGCCGGCAGCGGCAGGAGGGGAACGTTGGAGTTCGCCATCACTGGAGCAAGCAAGCCTCCCTGTTCGCTTCAGTGCATGGCTGCCGGCCGCCATCTTGGCTGACAGTTAATTTGCATATCGCCCTGATTAGCCAATGGGAAGGGTAGCGGTCGTACACTAATTGCCATGTTTCTCTTTTATATTAGTGTAGATGTCCTTGTCTGTAAATACACAGTGAAGTACTTCAGGAAGATGGAGCTTCATGTCAGCAACTTACTCTAAAAATTATCGTGGGTAAAACATTTTATGTATCATACTGGCAACTTCCCTATAAGTGTAGAGTTGTTTTAAAATTAAGAAAGGAAACTAGAGGAGAAGGGGGTGGGGGACAGTGGATACAATGCTGAATCAGGTGCCTGCATCCCATTATAGTGTCATTCCTGGGTGGAATGCTCCTGCTACAGATGCTGTTGGTGCAAT
Source organism: Myotis brandtii (assembly GCF_000412655.1). Classification (NCBI taxonomy): domain Eukaryota; kingdom Metazoa; phylum Chordata; class Mammalia; order Chiroptera; family Vespertilionidae; genus Myotis; species Myotis brandtii. The sequence continues at coordinate 2,229,193 of NW_005363687.1, forward strand.
TTCTTCATAAAGGTTAATAGTAGCAGCACCCCCAATTTCCACACCATGTTCAAAGGTGAAATTGATTATTCACTGTACATTACATCTAGATTGGAGACTTGGAATTAGTCTAAACATAAAACAATGAAATGGATTTAATTTTGGAGTTTGGTTTGGTTTTGAATATAAGTGCTTGCATGAAAAATAAAACATTATAATGCATCATGTTCCTGAAAATAATGTGGTTACATTTTAAATGCCCACTATTAAAGGTAATTATTATTAACACAGTCTTACATTTGCCCGCTCTGACCTGGAAGCTAAAATGAATTGTGACTAATGGCCCAGCTGGTGTTCCCAAATTATAGCAAAGATTGGATCTCACCCATTTCTGTGAATGAATTCTTGCCAGACACCTGAGATCTTACCCCAAATCACACTCCAAGGGATTCTTGAAATCAGATTTTAAAAAACCCTGCTGTTCTATAACCGTTACCTTGGTATGCCTGCAAAGTGCAATCTTTTATTTGGAAACATTCCCTTGAATTCTGTTGTTTCTACCTGAAGAGAGAAAATTGAAAAAGTAACTCCATGTCTGTGTATGAAGACTTTGAACTGAGCACAGGATACAGTTTACCCATGTAACGAGCAACCAGGTGATTGTGAAGTCATTCGTCACCATACTGGGCCATTCCAGTCACCAGAAAGCCAAGGGGATATTTAGCTGAAAGGATTTGGGTTGATATGTCTCTTTCAATTTTTGGTGAAATTATTTAAAGCTGCCAGACATTCTGGAATGTTTGAACAGAAAAGCTGTGTGCATGTTGTCATTTGAATCAAAGCTCCCTCCCTTTTATGAAGACTTCACAGCTTTAAGAATGTCCTGGTGCCTGGCTGGCATGGCTCAGTGGTTGAAAGTTGACCTATAAACCAGGAGGTCACAGTTGGATTCCCGGTCAGGGCACATTCCGGGTTGCAGCAGGCTCGATCCCCACGGTGGGGCGTGCAGGAGGCAGCCGATCAATGCTCTCTTATCTTTGATGTTTCTATCTCTCTCTCCCTCTCCCTTCCTCTCTGATATCAGTAAAAATGTCGTGGCAATGGCTGAAAGAGACCTGGTTGTTTTAACCAGTCGACAAGACAGTGATTGCTAAAACATCAGACTGCACGGCCTCATTCGTAACAATCAAGTTAAACACTGGATTCCATGGCATTACTTAGGACTGTCTTTGGTGCCCTGTCAATGCTCTATCCTGAACGCAAACCTAGAATCAGGTAGTAGCAACTTTTCTGCAGGAACTGGACAAGAGCAGATTTTTCAACTCATCTTTTGTCTAGACTGGACTATGATGGAATTTGAGGAAGAAAATTTTTTTCCATTTTACCTGAAAATGTATTAAGCCTCAAATAGATGTTTGCAAAATACTTTCAAGGAACAAATGCAATAAAAGTGATCAATATAATTATTAAAAAGTTATAACACAATCATTTAAATGAATCATTTGAAAGGTCTTCATTAAACTTGATTGGATATTATGTTTGTTA
>NW_005363687.1:2231161-2232825 GCF_000412655.1 Myotis brandtii
CCTATTTACTTACATATATTAAATGCAACAACTTTTCCACACTGTTACATTTTTTCACCACTAAAATAACCCCAAACAAATAGCAAAACAAAATAACACAGGGTTTCTTGGACAAATGACCAGTTCTAGGCCTGGTGTATAAACATTGCCCAGGGATGGAAGGTGAGCCTGGAGCATTTTAGTAACAGATAGCAAGGAAACCTGGAAACCACAAGGGCCTAGTAAGAGTCCTTGTGAGCCAGAAGTCCGAACAGAGTCAGAGCCAACTGACCAAATGTCAGATGATCTGAGCATTAATGAGTTTAATAAACTGTAATTGATTGAAACACATCAAACGTGGTAAATACTCACGAATTCACAATAATACAAAAGAAAACAAAATGTATTATTTACCATTGTAGGTTGCTTTGCATCAACTCACTATTTAAAAAACAACAACACACGAATGATTAAAGAGAACCAAGCTTTTATCTTCTTTTCTCTTTGATCTCCTTTGCCAATGGGTAACCAAACATTATTTTGAGGAAGATTTTTCTTTTTCAGTATTCCAGCTGGCAAGTTAGAAAATAACTGATAAAATTAGAATATCACCATTTTGCAACTTCAAATAATTTAATAGACATAGGCTTTGATTATTATCAGCTGCTAACAGCAATAAATGAGAGACAGCCAAACATCCTATGCTTCATTCATGGTGGAAGAAAGTGCACTACCTAAGAATTAGTCTTGATTTACAAAATATGAGCCCAATTCTGAGCCAGCCTTTAAATCCAACTATGACGTTACAGAACATACAGAAAAGATTAGGTGACACCAATGACTGAAACTAACAAAACTAAGACTGTGGGAAACCTACAGGGGAAAAACCCACCTGGTTTCTCCAACAAATATATTGAAAGTAGAGAGAAGAAAAGAGAAAGAAATCCATAAGGTTAAAACAAATAAAAGAAATATCAATCAATTATAATGCATAGACTTTACTTAAAGTCAAATTCAGAGCAAAAATAAGTATAAGCTGCTTTTAACATTTGTGAAACAATTAGAAATGTGAACACTAACTGAATATTTGATTATGTAAGAAAGCATTGTTAATTTTAGGTGAGGTAATGATATATATATATATATCATTATATATATCAAAAAAGAGATTCTAAAATATATGTATGGATGAAATTATATGAGGTTAATTGATAATAATTGGAGGGCAGAAAATGAGACAAAATTGGCCCCAAGTTAATCATTATTAAAGAGGATGATAGGGTTTATTATGTTGTTTTGTCTGAAATTTCTGTAATAAAATGGTTTAAAATATGTGCAGATCTTGACTATTCTTCCTTATAACATAATAACCTTTTTATATATATACTAGAGGCCCAGTGCACGGATTAGTGCACTGGTGGGGTCCCTCAGCCTGGCCTGCAGGGATCGGGCGGAAACTGGCTCTCCTACATCCCCTGAGGAGTCCTGTATTGTGAGAGGGTGGTTCTCAGGTGACGCACCCTGGAATTGTGCTCCCTCCTCTCTGGTTCTGGGTGCGTCAACTGAAAACTGCAGCTGGGAAGTCACCGCAGATTGGCAGCTCCTGTGTTGAACGTCTGCCTGCTGGTGGTCATTGCCCATCATAGCTACTGGTCAGACCGTCAAATGGCTGGACGGTCGCTTAG
>NW_005363687.1:2232860-2236266 GCF_000412655.1 Myotis brandtii
ATATATATAATTATTGATTTAAGAGAGGAAGGGAGAGGGAGTGATAGATAGAAACATCAATGATGAGAGAGAATCATTGATCGCCTGCCTCCTACATGCCCCCCACTGGGGATTGAGTCCACAACCTGGGCATGTGCCCTTGACTGGAATCAAACCTGGGACCGCTCAGTCCCCAGGCTGACGCTCTATCCACTGAACCAAACCAGCTAGAGCACAAAATAATCTTTTAAGATATGATTGCAAAGTATTTCATGACATGAATAGTAATCTGTTAATGCTCTTTATTTGGAATTTAAATTCATTTGGAAATTTGTGTTCCAATTTATTACATTTTCTTCCCAAATCTATCAGTTTTCCAAACTCTGATTATTAAAGAGTGTATCCTTTTTCCATTAGGATGGATTGACTGTTGCTACATTCAAGAATACTGTGTGACCTTGATCTCCAGTGTCTTCCTAGGATAGTGTTGGGTTGTACTTATTTGTCAGTTTGCTCACGATTTAGTTCCTCTGCTCCATTTGAATTCCTTTTCTTCTCTCTCTCTCTCTCTCTCTCTCTGTCTCCAATTTCTCAGATATCTCATTCTTGATTAACCATTTCTATTTAAAAGCCTAAGCTCATTGGAAACTATTGGATGGAGGGTCAATTGGTGGATCAGTTTCCACAACAGAAAATCTCCCAGTCTTCTGCCTTCTGTGCTTGGCTGCCAGCTTTCTAGAAGCTAACAGAAGAGCCTTCCTAGAGGCCAGGAGTCTGGGCATCTAATTCTTTTACAAGCTTTATGCCACCATGTTTTCGGTTCCACCTTCCAAAGGTACCTGAATTCTTTCAATGCCTGATGCTTCTCAGGGATCATATATAGGAATAGCTTCCCTGTATTTATAGTTATCAGGTTTCTAAGGTGTTCCTTTCCTAAATCAATTCTAACGAGACACTTTTCAGCTTCCAAGCAACTATTTGTAGCTCTGCTTCTTTTATTTTAAACTTGAGGACTCATGCCTTTTCTTTCTTCCTTTTCTTTTTCCCCCATTGTTGGTTAAGCAGGTTCTGAGCTTTACATATAATTTGTAAAGGAAGGTAAAATCATGAATCAGATTTTATTTAACCTTTTAACGAGGAAAATAGTGAGCCCTTACAGTCAGTTCAAAGAAGAATCCAAAAATATAGGTACATTTATAATTAAAAATATAGAAATGAATGTGCAAGTGGAGGAGGGAAATCAATTGAACCTCTACCAGACAAACAGACTGCATGTCTACAGACAGGAATTTGCATTGTTACTAGTTATCTGCAATATACAGAGTAGTAAAATAACTCTCACACAATCAGAAGCAGACATCACAGAAAAGCGTGCTGAAAAATGCGTCATTTTCTGTTGAAACACAATTTTTTCCCCCTACTGGACCAAAACAGGGATGAAGGCATGTGTTCAACAATCCCAGTTTAAGTATATTTATCCCCACTTTGCCTTTTTCCTTCCCAGGTGGACTCCTCAATCCAAAATAGTTGAAAAAATAATTTAAAGTTTTGGGAGAGGCTGTTGGTATTATAACAAAGAATGCTTGACTTCCTTTTTTTGTCATGTGGTCTTATATTTCCCCCCCACCACCACCACCACCACACTACCCCTAATATTTTAATGAGATAAAGCTACCATGACAAAACTAATAAATTAAAGTATTTGATGCCAGGTACTCTTAGAAATATCTCATTTATGTGATTTCACCAACATTCAAACAATAATTGAAAAGTAATCCCTTATAACGGAAAGTGCTAATTCACCCAAGATCTGTCACAGCCAGAAAATAAATAGTTCCTCTTCCAGCACTGTCTGCAAGGGGATCATTCCATCTGAGCACAAAATTGCACTACTAGATGAGGTGCATCAGTGAATTCTTTATTCTTGAAGTGGCTGGTGAAAGTCACTGTCTTCACCCAATCAAAACCATTATTTGCCTTAGAAATCCTTCCCCAGGACATAGTCCTCTCACCCCCTCACCTGTTTCTACAGCCCAGGCTGCCAGCAGTGCTGCAGTTCTATTCATAATTGTCATCTGTAATTGCTCTAGTATGTAAAGCTTTCTGCCCCAACCATCATCAGCTGAACAAATGTTTCTATTGCTTGTGCTATTTCTATTTCTGATCGGCAGTACCTAAATTCAGGGCAAAGCAAGACTCTCAGAATATATGAATATAGACTTTTTTGAAATGCTAATACTTTTTACAGTCTTTTCCTTGAGTCTCCTACTAAGGCTGCAATAGATTTGCAGCCATTCAAAGTTGTAGGTGGGAAAAAAATAGGAAACAAGATTCCTGTGTTAAGACCTGCTTGAAAGTTTTTTCCATGAACCCAAATATCTTTTTTCTATGATAACTTTCCTGTCTTATGAAGCAACTCCCCCTCCTACTGGTGTAGCACCTGGAGATGGAAGCTGGAATCTTGTACCAAAACGTCCTTTAAGTATATATCAATGGGGGCTTCAGACTTTCTATAATATCAGGTCTTAAGGTCAGCATTTTAGTTGGAATGAACAGGTGGAATATTAGAACTGTGTTTTTATGACAGCTCTACAAAAATTTGAGAAAATAGGAATTCTCCATACCAAAGAATGTGTGGGAACAAGCCAGTAGATATTATTTGGGATTGGGAAGGGTACTCCTCTCCTCCTCTGATCCCAGCTAACTCTAGGCCTTAGGACTGATGCTGTTGTGCCCTTTGAAGAACAGCTCAAAGAAAAAGAAAGGGGCCAGGGTATTTTAGAGTCCAGTAGACAAGGAGTCATTAACAGGTCTATAGGAGTAATGAGGAACCATAGAGTAAAGTCTTGCAATATGCAAGAATGAGGTGGTCTTGTGCACTTAGCTATTTTTTATTTCTAGGAACATAAAAGAAAGGGGGTAGGGGAATTCTCAACCTTTAATATATCCCAGCTTCTAAGAATACAGAACTCAAATAATGTTCAAGATTCTTACCATTCATATGTGGTCGATAGTCAAGTTCTTTCTAGATGTACATCATAACATATATCCTCGTTTTCAATCATAAGACAAATGTGATTTAACTTCCCATTATAGTACATCATACTGTCAAAGATAAGCAAAACTTGGCACTGGTTAAAGGCAATAAAAGCAGATTTTATTTAGTAATAACTTGCAATAGGGAGGAGAGTCCAGGGTAGACTGAGCTCAACTTCAGCAGAATAAAATATGGAAGGCTTTTAAAGTGATGAAGGAAAGGCACTGAAGGGCAATTATCAGGGGGTGGTTTGTTCCATGTGACTGGGGCCAGTGGTCGGCAAACTGCGGCTCGGCAAACCGTGGCTCATGAGCCACATGCGGCTCTTTGGCCCCTTGAGTGTGGCTCTTCCACAAAATACCAGCTCTTCCACAAAATACTGACTTCTGC
>NW_005363687.1:2236383-2247468 GCF_000412655.1 Myotis brandtii
TGGTATTTTGTGGAAGAGCCACACTCAAGGGGCCAAAGAGCCGCATGTGGCTCGTGAGCCTCGGTTTGCTGACCACGGGTAGGCCATCTCGGTATATGATTGGCACTTAGCTGGAGGAAAAGAAGCTTCTCCCATTTTTATGATAGCAGATAGTGGTGTAAGTTGGAGCCCACCAAAGTTAGGCCCTTACCCTTCCATCTCCCCAAATGTTTAAGTTTTAAAGAGATGTCCCAGGTCCTTGAGAAGACAGTTTTGGGTGGTAGAAGATCTACATCTCAAAGGAAATAAAAACAATTGGTAATTGCAAACATTCTTAATTACTTGCTCTAAGAGTGAGTTCAGGAGCTTATCAGCCTATCATCTGATTTTGACTAGAACAGACAGAAAGACCTCCAGGTAGCCTTGAGCTTTCTTGGGCATTTTAATGGGGGTCTCAGGTCACATAGGAACATGGTGCTGAGCTGCCGGAATCCATGCTGAAGTTTGGGCAGATCTCTCTAAGTGAAGGGAGTTGGATTAATTATGCATCAAGAGTGTTATGCTGTTCTCAGTAGGAACACTTTTGGTGTTTCCAATAACTCACATTGTGGCAATGGTGAACATTTGCAGTGAAAGAATATCTTTGTAGCAAATTGCACCACTGTAAGCTTCTCAAAGACTCAACAAAACCCAAGAATTTGAAGGAAATTGACCCTGTTCAGTCAGTCAAGCTAGATAAGCATGGGGTCAAGTGGTACTTTGAAATTACTGATTACTTGGAGTCTAAAACAATCATAAAATAAACTACTATGACCTAGTTCTTCAAATCCCCAAATTATCCAACTTCATGACATCTGTCATTGTGTGTGTGTGTGTGTGTGTGTGTGTGTGTGTGTGTGAGCATGTGTTTTTCTCTCCGGCTGTGCAGTATATTTCCTACCCTTAGTATTTTATAATTGCTTAGTATTTTGTAACCTTGACTTGGAAGTTTGATGCTATTCATTAACTAGTATACTGGCTTTGAGCTATATGTGCAGCTGCCAACTCCTCCCAAAGAGCTATTCATTTCCTAAAAATGTCTGGACTTATATGCTACATTCTAATTTATAACATCTCATTAAAAACAACAACAACAACAAACACCTAATATTGTTTGATTAACCTCTCCTATATATGTATCAGCACGAGGAATTTATTTCTGTCTCATCAGCTAATAAAAAGAATGTCACAAGAGTGATGCCAAATTTTGGTGAGGGAGTGATTCATAGCTGGGCAAATCTCCAATGATTCTGACTTTGAGGATCATCAACACTGAAAGGAAGCTTCAGAAGATTGAAACAGATTGCTGGGCCCTGCATTCATGTTAGTTTATGTAACAGTTGTTAACTGGTCAAATCAATTGCAAATGCAGAAACTATTTAATGTAAATTTTTCCTGTTAGAAATCCAGAACTTCTTCATGATCATATAATCCTTTAATTTATATTGTTACAGAAATAAAAAAGATGTTCACTAATGTGTAGATATTACAAAGGAGCAGATGTTGAGAACCCTTCCTTCAGAAATATCACAGAGTCAGTTTGTCCAGATAAAGCCTGATTTTCTATTTTATCAAGTGATTCTGATGGAGATAGTTTAAGCCCACACATTGGAAAAAACCTATTCAGACACCACATTTAACCAGAGAAGCTTGTACTCAAGTTTGTGTGTGCACTATGTGCCATTGAGTCAGGTCCGATTCATGGCAACTCTTAATTAATGAAGTTCGCATGCTTTGTCTGCAATAGCCTTGCTCAGCTCCTCTAAACTCATGCCTATGGCTTCTCTTATGGAGTCAATCCATCTCATGCCTGGTCTTCTCCTTTCTTGCTGCCTTCTATTTTCCCCAGAATTATTGCCTTTTCCAAAGAACCCCTGCCTTCTCACAATGTGCCCAAAGTAGGACACCTTCTGTTTTGACATTTTTGCCTCCAAAGATGTTTCAGATTTAATTTGTCCTAGGTTCCACTTATTCATCTTTCTGGCAGTTCAGGTATCTGTAAAGCTACCCTCCAACACTATATTTTAAGCAAAATATTTTGCATACTCATGACCAACTGTAAACCTACTCTTGTTCATCTCTGTATATCTAAAAAACATCAGCCAGCATTATAATTAAAGTATGTTTATCATTTATTCTAAGAATGGCATAATAAAAAGACATTGTTGTATAGGATTGATGGGAATTTAAAATAGGACATTCTTTCTGGGTAGCAATTTGACAGTAAATACTCCTAATCATTAAAATATTTATATTTTGTCTTAGTAGTTCTCCTACCCAAAGATATATGATAAACATATTATTGATTTGTACACAAATATATATAATTATTTCAAAAATATAACTTCATATATAATCTATATATAAAAGCCCAGCAACCTTTACAGCAGAATGACCAAAACAATCAAAAAGACTGGTGGCTATGACACACATTGCGACAACTAACTGGCCTGATCCGAGCCCTGATCGCCCCCCTCTCCTGGCCTGCCCAGCCCCGGGTCTGCCCCCAATAACTTGGTTGTGAGCCTTTTTGTGAGTCAAATTAATAGATGTCCACTGATTTGATTAGTGAGTCAACATTCAGGTTGATCAGGGGTGGGGCCAGCTGGTCAACCTCCTGCAGCCTTTCCCCCCAGCTGGCCCAGGCTAATGGTCCCCCATTGGGGCTGGCCAGCCAGACCCCACCATGCATGAATTCATGTGCCGGGCCTCTAATTATATATAATGTGTCCTTCTTCAAGGACAAATTACAACAGCCATTAAAAAACTACATCTTGTTTAGACTAGAGCAAAATTCTCAATCTTTTTCTTGTCAAGATGTATATCTGAGTGATACTCAGGTGAAAGTTATGCACAACTCCCAGAATGTGTCCCTTTTCTCCCTCTCATAAAAACAAAAAGGAATATAAATCAGGTGGCCGGAGGAAGGGTGGGAAAGAGGAAGGGGCAGGGGAAGGAGGAAGTAACTGACACAGCACCTCAAAGACAGGAGACCTAAACGTCTGAGTGAGGTGACCATGCCCAAATCAAAAGCACATGAATGAGGTCAAGGAGTGATGGGAAAACCCAGGTTCAGTCTCAGAAAGTAGAGGTCAAATGAAGAGAATCACACCAAACACAGAGGGAGCTGCCCTCCCCCAGGCTGGCCCCACCCCCAATCGGCCATCCCCATCCTGATTGGGGGCAGGCTATCCAGCCAACCTCCCGGACCCCACCCATGCACAAATTCGTGCACCGGGCTTCTAGTTTATGTATAAATGTAAGTATATATTTTAACTTAGAATATTTTTTTCACTGGAGGTCTGATAAAAATTCTAAGGAATGTGTGTGTAGATGTGCTTGTGTGTGCTTGTCTATATAACTAATTACCCCCAATGATTTTTTTTAATAACCCATTCATGTTCATTTTATTATATGCATCACATCAGAGTCTCTTTAAGGACTAAGCAAATTGTTTCATTGATCTGTTTATGCCAGCATCACACTGTTTTAATTATTGTAGATGTATCATTTTTGGCTTCTGCTAATTTTAAGATGGTAAATCATTGCAACATTATTCAAAGTGGCCAAGACAGGGAGAGAACCCAAGTGTTCTTTGATAGAGGATTGGATAAAGAAAATGTGGTACATATATACAATTAATAGTATTCAGGCATAAGAAAAGATGAAATGTTGGCATTTGGAAGAGAATCACACCAAACACAGAGGGAGCTGCCCTCCCCCAGGCTGGCCCCACACCTGATCGGCTCCCCCTATCCCGATCAGGGGCAGGGCTGTGACAACATGGATGGACCTTGAGAATACATGCTAAGCAAAATAAGTCAATCAGAAAAGCTAAGAACCGCACGATTTCACTCATATGTGGGCTATAAAACTGAAACTAGTGCATGAATTCATGCGCCAGGCCTCTAATTATATATAATTTGTCCTTCTTCAAGAACCAATTACAACAGCCATTAAAAAACTACGTCTTGCTTAGACTAGAGCAAAATTCTCAATCTTATTCTTGTCAAGATGTATATCTGAGTGATATTCAGATGAAAGTTATACACAACTCCCAGAATGTATCTCTTTTCTCCCTCTCATAAAAAACAAAAAGGAATATAAATCAGAAAGAGTGACTTTGTACTACCCACCTTGAATCTGATAGCATTTTTAAGATGGTAAATCATTGCAACATTATTCAAAGTGGCCAAGACAGGGAGAGAACCCAAGTGTTCTTTGATATAGGATTGGGTAAAGAAAATGTGGTACATATATACAATGAATAGTATTCAGGCATAAGAAAAGATGAAATGTTGGCATTTATGACAACATGGATGGACCTTGAGAATACTATGCTAAGCGAAATAAGTCAGTCAGAAGAGCTAAGAACCACACGATTTCACTCATATGTGGGCTATAAAACTGAAACTCATAGACACAGATGGGCAACAGTATGGAGTTTACCAGAGGGAAGGGAATGGGGATTAGTAAATGGTAAAGGGGCCAAATATAGGGTGAAGGAAGATGATTTTATTGTGGGTGGTGGGCACACAATACAATATATAGATCATGTATCATAGAAATGCACACTTGAAATCTACTTGACCCTCTTAAGCAATATCACCCCAATAAATTTAATAAAACAAAAAAACATCTATAACTAATGGAAGGAAATAATTAGGCTGGTAGTTGAGAAAAGACAGGAGGTAATAGGAGGCCAAAGAGATTAAGAGCAGAAAGAGTAAGAATATTGTGCCAACTACTTCTAGTGCTTTTATTTCATTTTCTTCTTATTTTAGATCAGCTAGAAGAAGACAACATGTCCAAGTATAAGTGAGGGTGGTAGACGTTCAAAGAGGAAAACTGTGAGCTGTGGAGTTTGGAACAAGAAAATGGGTGGAGAAACAAAAGGATGTTTTTTGTGGAAAGGACTTGAGAGATTTTTAGATTAGAGATTCGTAGACTTTGTTAGATGGGGAAAGAGAAAAAAGTCAAAATTAAAAGGAAAATATATTTTAAAAATAACATGTGAGATAGAGGAAATAAACCAGCTATCTCATGGATCTCATGATAATTTCTTCACTGTTGTTTATGTTAAGGGCATTGTTTTAATAGAGATCCCTTTGGTAGTTCAAAAGTATTTCTAGGAGAATATTGTGGAAGTGAAAGGGTGTACCTTAGAAAACTAGGTCATAAAAGACACCACAGCTTCTTCCATGCTCTACCTTGGACCATTCCCTCTGCCATGTTGTAATATCACCCCTACTGATTCAAACAGACCTACTGAGAGGCCTGTGTGGCAAGGACCTGAGGCCTCCTTGTCAATAGCCAATAAGGAGCTAAGGCCTTCAGCCAACAGTCTGTCAATGAGCCTCTTGGAAGCAGAACCTCTAGCTCACTGGTCTTTAATTGGGGGTGACTTTGCTCCCCAGGAGCCTTGACAATGTCTGATGACAGTTTGATCATCACAACTGGGAGGGGAGATACTATTGGCATCTAAAGCTGCTGAACATCCTACAATACACCAAAAAACCCCTTTAGAACACAGGATTATCCAGCCAAGAATATCAATAGTTCTAAGGTTAGAAAACCTGCTGGAGTCCCACTTGAGTTTTCGGATGCCTGCAGCCTAGTTGACATCTAAACTACAATGCATGAGAGACTGAGTCAGAACCATGAGCTGAGATGTTCCTGGATTTCTAACTCTCAGAAAGGGTGTGAGATAACAGATGTGTGCTGCTTTGAACTGCAGCATTAGAGAACGAATACAGGCCCCAAATCATTCTCTGGGCAAAAGTAGATATTTTAAGGAACTGAATCAACCTGGGAATGTTAAGGGTGTTTGGAGGGCATAAAAGTCACAGGAAGATCATAAGTAAACATTTCTGCAACATAGGTTTGGCAGTGATGTAGTATTTGTTATTTATTATTCATGAGAATTACCAAGAGCTCAGAGAATGATAATTATAATAAGTAGTATGATAGAACTGAAATTTTATTTTTAATAGATCTTGGTAGAGAGGCACTGGTTACTGTAAAGATTTCCAGGAGCAAATTAGGTAGCTGCAGGAGTTGGCAAGGTAGTATGGAATCAGTACGTAAAGAGAATTGGAAGTTATATATTCACAAATTGAGCAGGGAAGAAAAAGGTGCAAAATGGAGAAGCTAGCAAAATTTTAGCAAGATGCTTTAGAGATGATGCTGACATCTTTGTAAACATCAGTGAAGGGGTCAAATAAGAGTGAAGACTCCAATGAGAGAAGAGGTCCAGGCCACTGCTCTGCAGATGTGGTTGCATGCAAATTTCATGGATAGCTTGTAAGAATGCAAATTCTAACTCAGAAAGTCTAGCAAGGGGTCAGAGGCCCTGCATTTAAGCACAAAGTGCTAATAGAAGATGGAAGGGCTTCATTCTATAAGGAAACACTACTTCTTGTAAGATCTCAGGGATGGGAAGGAGTTACATTAATAAGACAGATATTTAGGGAACAGAAGAGGGATCATCATTCTATGGATTGTATAATATAAATAGATAATTAATTAAGAAAGGGGGTCACCACAATCCTGCCAAGGTTGAAGATGATGGGAATAGAGGGTGAAACTAGTAGGGAAAGAAAAGGGTTTGCAATAGCTACAAAGAATGAAAGAATAAGATGGGGCTGAACTGTGTTCTAACATCAAGAGCATCACCAAATTTGGGTAGATAGGATTTCTTTGAGCCGTATCACACAACCACAAAAACAAGAGGATGGGAAGCTTCTTCCCTTAAAAATGCAACACACACACACGCACACGCACACACGCACACGCACACACGCCCACACACGCCCACACATGCGCACACACACGTACACACACGCGCGCACACATGCACGCATGCACACACGCGCACGCGCACACACACACACACACTTAGTGAGGCAGGGGGATGCAGTGCCAGAAATTAGGTACTCCTGTAGAATTTTATGTTTTCAGAGACACTGTGGTAGCCAAAATTTGCAGCTGGAGAGCAAGATGCATGGATCAGTTAGACAAGAGGACTATTTTCTTTTTTTTTAAAATATATTTTATTGATTTTTTACAGAGAGGAAGGGAGAGGGATAGAGAGTTAGAAACATCGATGAGAGAGAAACATCGATCAGCTGCCTCCTGCACACTCCCCACTGGGGATGTGCCCGCAACCAAGGTACATGCCCTTGACCAGAATTGAACCTGGGACCCTTGAGTCCACAGGCCGATGCTCTATCCACTGAGCCAAACCGGTTAGGGCAAGAAGACTATTTTCTTGTGTGTAGTTTTTAGGGCTCCTGAAATGAAACTACAAATACCATTTCCTCCCGGTTTCACAGATGTGGTTTTAGATGACAGTACATCATGGCGACAGGCTGGACTTTACTCCCTTTCCTCTTAAGGGAAGGTTAGAGGAGCTATGTTGAAAGAGAGGATTTAAAATGCATTTTATTATTCTCAAGCATTTTATCTCTCATTGCAGGCTTTTTGGCAGGTAGTTAAGAGTCCATTCAAATCATGGTAAAATAAAGAGGGCTCGTGTGCTCACTGACTATGTAGTGTTCAGGCTTCTGAATTTAGTCTGGTGTCATTTCTAATAAAATGAGCAAGAATATGGTGGTGACTGAACCATGGGCTCAAAAGAATTCAGAAATAGTAGTTGTTCCATCCCTATGGCATGCAATGTGTAATTTTGAGTGGGGGCGGGGGGAAATTTATCCAGACAAACAGATGTGTTTAAGGTGTAAAGAAATTCTATAGTCATTTTAGATTTTTTCGAAATATGTACAGAGCACAGTAAATAAGTGAATGGATGTCATTCAATGTGTTTATCAAAAATTTCTATCATGAATTATCTTCTTATATATTGATTGATATACTGCATTGTGTGATTTTTCTGTTGATAATGAGGTAAATAAAATATGGTTATTTTCTCAAGGAATTCACATTCTATTCAGGAGGCAACAAGGAAAATTTTGCACAGCAATGTAATCAATGGTATATTAAAGACAAACACCATGGGAAACAATCCCTCTATATTGGGGGAAACTTTCTTGGGTGGCCAAGTCTTTAGGTAACAAAGAAGTTGCCGATTGATGAAAAAATATTTTCATGTATCCACCACCAAAATTTGGTATTGGGACAATTTTGGAAGCATCTAAAAAGTATAAACAATTATATATTGACTGAAAGTAGGCTATTGTCTAAATGGGTATTATAGAATTTATTTCATTCAGAAAAGTCTGTTTCTTGCAACTATTACATAAATTATATTAAATACATTATAGTTATTTTGTTTTTAAATTACATACTGCCTATTTCTTAGATACCAGAAAAATTCCAAATGGGTTAAGGATTTTAATGTTTAAAAAAATTACAGTGTGAAAGGACACAAAGAACAAATTGGTAGAAACAAAATAGTCATGGTAATATAAGTACAGCATAGGGAATATAGTCAACAATATTGTGATAATTACCTCTGGTGTCAGGGTACTAGACTTATCAGGGAGGTCACTTTGTAAGTTATTTAAATATCTAACCACTATACTATACACTTAAAACTAATGTAATATTAAATTGCAACTGAAATGTAAAAATAAAAAAAATATAAAATTGGATCAGTTTAGTACTTTCTTACTGAAGAAGAGATTTCTAAAGAAAAAGGTAAAAAAATGATAAAGCTAAGTTTAATATTCTATAGCATAAAAACAGTATTAAAAAGGTCACTTAGTGTAAGCATCTTTGCTATGAACAAGATAAGTAGTAATTATTTTTAATTTTTAAAAATACAATTGAAATAAAAACTCAAAAAAGCAACAATCTAAATGAATTTTAAAAAGTATATGAAACAAGTAACCCATAAAAATATGAATGAAAATGACAAATGAGCATGCTTTTTTTCAAGTGTGGAACATTAGAACAATTAGATAAGAATTTTCCTTCCTGCAATTAACAAAGATCATTCATGATCTTGGAAGGGTGTGGAGATGCTGGTACCCTCATCCACCCCAGTTATGTGGGTGAGAGCTCCTTTAAAAGGAATATAAAAGCCAAAATGTTGACCCAGCAATTTCGCCTTTACAAATTGATCCTATATATCTACCTGTATGTATTCATAACAATAATATGCTCACTACAATATTGAAATAGTAAAAAAGAAAATTGAAAAATCTAAAAGCCTATCAGCTGAGAACTAGTTAAATCATGTGTCCATAAAACAGAATATTATGCAAGTATTAAAAGAATGATTTAAATATTGATCTACTGATTTGGAGTTATTCAAATATATATGTATATTCGCCAAGCACAATGTCAAAATGTCTATACATTTATCTCATTTATTTTAAAAGAAGACATATATATCCTTGTATTAGGTTGAACTCTATGATATTACTGACATTTGACTTTTGACCCACAATTTCATAGATGTCAATCTAAAGTATAAAATACATTTTTTGAAAGATACTCAGGAAACTGTTAATGCTATTAGCCTCTGGATAGGGAGAGAGTCTAATGTAGAAGGCAGGCACAATTGTAAGATTCTAAACAATTTAATGTACTACTTTTTAGCTGAAAATTTGATTAAATATTTTAGAATTTAAAGAGGTTAAAATAGATAACTACATAACTAAAAGACAAAAAAATGAAAGGTATATATTTTAAATGTTACATTATTTCTATCACCTAAATACAAGAACTTTGTGATTCTTATACTTTTTTTCTTCTTATGGTAACCCCTATATACTGGAATGCCTTAAAAGTAAGTTTTAATATGGTTTCATCCATAGGAAAACCAAATTTGAAATTAGGAAACTTTATAGATTCGTATAGATATCAACTTTAGGTTTTCTTGAATAACAAATGGAGATCATATCAAACAAAACACAGTAAAATTTAACAAGATTATTTTTTTTACATCTCTTTTCCTAAAAAACCTATTCTCTTTTCCCCCTTTCCAAATCCCTAGTTATCTGTAACCCATTCTTCACCTCAATTTTCTTTTCCTTCTACCAACATGCATAAGCCATTTTCCCTGGTCTTGGTCTCTGCCATTACTCAGCCCTCACCGGAATCTGTCCAGCAAGGGTGTGGAAGCATGCTGGGTAAGAAAGACCCTCCCTCTGGCCAGGTGACTCAGTTGGTTGGAGCATCATCCTTTACACCAAAAGGCTACAGATACAATCCCAGGTTGGGGTGCATTTGGGAGGAAACCAATTGATGTTTCTCTCTCACATCAACGTTTCTCCTTCTCTCCCACACCTCTCTTCCTTCCTCTCTCTCTAAAACCAATAAACATATCCTTGGGTAATGATTAAAAAAACAAACAAACAAAAAAGATCCTCCTTCCTTAGTGGCCACAGAGGAGGAGGAAGGCAGACATTCATATGACTGCCCCTCTCACTTTTTCTTTGCCATGTCATTCATCAAATATCTATTTTATACAAATCCCAAGAAAAGAAAAGACATGAAGATGATCTCTTTAAAGGTTAAGTCAGGTTATGATATAGGACCTCATAAGATCTACTTTCACCTTCTCCAACCTTGAGCACTCCTTCTCTAATTCCCCTTTCCCCACTCCACTGGCCTCCAAGCTCTGCTTCCACCATTCCAGGCCTACTTCCCAGACACCTGGAGATCTCAGTTCCCACCTCCTCACCTCTTCTAGGTCTTGGTTCAGATGCCACCTTCTCAATAAGGCTTACCATGACCCATCCTGGTAAAGTGTTCAGTGCCTACTTTGAATTCTTAATACCATACTCTACTTTCTTTCTAGATCTTTAATATTTACACAGCACTTATTACATTTAAGCATCATATAAAATTTACTTATTTTTATGTATATTGTTCATCATTGTTCTGTCCTCTCTAGAAGGTGAGATTTTTAAAAATATGTTTTGATTCTAAGAACTTACATTAATGCCTGAGATATTGGAGGTGTTCAATAAATATTTGGTGAATAGAGGAGGGAGAACGAAATAGAAGACAAATAGAGGAAATGAAGGAAGGAAGGAAGGAAGGAAGGAAGGAAGGAAGGAAGGAAGGAAGGAAGGAAGGGAAGGAAGGAAGGAAGGA
>NW_005363687.1:2247563-2255399 GCF_000412655.1 Myotis brandtii
GAAGGAAGGAAAGGAGGGAGGGAGGGAGGAAGGAAGGAAGGAAGGAAGGAAGGAAGGAAGGAAGGAAGGAAGGATGGGAAGGAAGAAGAATGGAAAGAAGATAATTTAATGAGAGTTCTTTCTCCTCCATCTGGAACTGCCAATATTTCATCTAGTCTCTTAAAATTCTTGAACGATAATGGGCCACACATTTAGACCTGCTTAAAGTTAAAATTGACCACATCGGTTCATTCATTTCTTGTCCTTTCTTGTTCTGAGTTATCAAAAAGGATTATGGACTAATAATTGACCTACTCAAACCAACTAAACACTTTTGAAAAGGATATTTTTCTAAATAGTTAAGTATCTTATTTTTATTAGGTGCTTTTCTTTTTTCTTCTCTACTTACTTATCTGACTTTTTTAATGTCAATATTTCGTTTAAGTAATTAAGCTGCATTTAAATCCGAGAGATTTTAGAATGAATTTGTTGGTAGCCCATGGTTGTGCCCTTGTGCAAATTAGATAAAGTTGTCTCCCCAGGAAAGGCAAAGCTGCAGGTTGTATAATTGACAGGCTTATCATGGTCGACAGTCTGTACTCACCCTCCTCGGACAAGCACTTTTGTGGGTAAAACAACCTGTACAATTCTACATGGCAGCTCTGGTAAAGGTTTGTAAATATGAAGATTAAGTGAATGCATTTTTAAATGCTTTAAAAGGCACACAAATATAAGCAAAAATTCATTTTTAATATAAAAAATATAAAATCTGAAGATTGTAGGCATAACAGAGATCAGATGAACCCTTCTGCCTGAAACAATCAAGGGATAGAAGAAAAATATGAAAGAAGAATGGATGACAGGACACTGAGCATCAAGCAACAAAAATCTACAATCCTAAGAGATGGGTAACTAATGAAGTAAAACCTATGATTGCGCTAGCTTACTGTCCCGAGTGAGTTTCCTGGCCGTGGCTCAGGGAATAAGTGAGATGGAACCTAGTGGACCCTCTGAGTTGAGGAAAAAGAGGTGAAAGTCTGGGAAGACTGACATTGCTATAGTTTGCAGTACGAGTATTGAAAAGGAGAGCATTGCAGAGAGAAAACGAAAGAGCTCTGTGGAAGAGTCCTCTTGAGTATTAACTGAGTACTGATCAGCACATACATGTGGGTAAACTATCCACTTCAGGGAAAAGACATTGAAAAAAATTGGAGGATGAGCTCCTGGCATACTCACAGGGCCAGGAAGAGTGCTGTTTCCATGGAAAATCTCCTGGTTGCCAGGACATTGGGTAGCCAATTAGTAGGGAAGAGTGAACATTGTATACAGTTGGACATTGGGTAGAGTGAACCTGCCTTAGTAGAGGATACAATTAGCCCTAAACACTGGTCCTACCTAGCAAATCTGAAAAGTAAAAGCTGAAAGATGAAACAGTTTCCAAATAAATTTATTCCAGAATAAAGTTCAGGAATATTTACAGAAATTTGAACTATCCTCATCCAGAAAGATTTTTTAAAATCACAGTATCTGGCATCCAATTCAAAATGTCTAAGCAGGAAAATATAACCCAATAAAGATATAATTCAATCAAATCTACCCCAGATGTTAGCATTATCAGTTGAAGACATTGACAGTCATTAAAACTGTCAGCTTCAAATTCTATGATGTGCAGGAGGCAGCTGATCGATGTTTCTCTCCCATCGATGTTTCTAGCTATCTATCTCTCTCCCTTCCTCTCTGTACAATATCAATAAAATATATAAAAAAAAGTAATTTTTTAAAATGAAAGCCAAATTAAGATTTTTAAAACATAGAAAAGCTGAAGGTTTATTCCATTACCTTCATATACGCTCAACAAGAAATGTTAAAGTAAATTCTTTAGGTAGAAGGCAATTGTACCTGATGGAAATATGGATCCACACAAGTGAATGATGACACGATATGCTGATTACATGGATAAATATATAATTTTTAAAGTTAATTATTTAAAGAGATTTTTAACTATTTAAATGAAAGTAATAATTGCCTTGAGGGGTTTATAACATCTGTAAAATAAAATGCATGAAAATAGCAGGAAATAAAATATGGAAGAAAAACGAGGTACACTAGTATAAGTATAGCAGTAAACTATCAGTTGATGGTACATTGCTAAGTTAAAGAGATGTACCATAAATGCTAAAGGTAAGAGGATAAAATGGAATTATTAAAAATTGATACAAAGCAAAACTGAAAAAAGAGAAAAGCGTAGAAAGAACAGATAAAACAAAGATAAAACAATTAATATTATGAGAGATTTAAACCTAACTATATATATAACCTTATTAAATGTAAATGTTCCAAGTTAATATTCTGAATTTTAAGAATTATCAAGTTGAATAAGAAAATGAAATGCAACTATATACTGTTAACAAGGAACACAATTCAAATATAAAGACACAAATAGGTTAAAAGTTAAAGAAGAGGAAAAATATAGAGCATACTAATCAGAAGAAAACAAGAGTGACTATATTAATATTTGACAAACTAAATTGCAGATCAAACTTATTACCAAGGATAAAGGATCATTTTATAATGACAAAGGGATCAAATCATAAAAAGGACAGACAATCATATTTATTATGACTGACCTTCAAAATACATGAAGCAAAAACTGATAAAACTTCAAGGCAAAGTGGACACACACACACACACACACACACACACACACACACACACGTTCAGTCAGGGATCTCAGAACTGTGCCACAACACTTGATAGAACAGCAGAGAGAAAATCAGTGAGGGTAGAGATTTGAATTACACTATCATTTGACTTAACCTGATTATTTATAAAACACTCCACTGAACAATGGCAGACAGAGTATTTATCAAATAGACCATATTCAGAGACATAAATCAATCTTCAACATATTTAATATAATTTAAGTAATACAAAGTATGTTTTCTCTAACCACAATGGAATTAAATTATAAATCAAATACAGAGGCACTCTGGAAAATACCCAAATAGTTAGAAACTAACTAACATACTACCCACATAATACATGGGTCAAAGAAGAAATTGTAAAAGAAATTAGTAAGTATTGTGTGCTTAATAGAAATAAAAATGGAATATAAAATGTGTGGGATGCCATTAAAGAGGTAGCGAGAAATTTAAAGCACTAAATGCCTACATTTAAAGCACTAAATAGCTTACATTCTTTAAAAAAAGCTAGACAAAGGAGAGCAAATTACATGCGCATTAAGAAGAAGAAAGGAAATAAAGGTCAGACTGAAAATCAGTGAAAGAAGACAGAAACACAAAGAAAGTCAAAGCAAACAAAAGCTCTGTTTTTAGATCAATACAATTGATTTGACTTATCAGAAAAAATAAAACAAGATTTTATTTTATTTTAACTTCAGTAATGAAGACTGTGAAAGTATTACAATTGCTAAAGGTATTAAAAAGAATAGGAAATATTATGCACAATTTCATGCCAATGAATTTGACAACTTAGATGAAATGGACAAATAGTTTGAAAAACACAAATTACCAAATGTATCCATGAGAAGAGAAATAACATAAATATTTCAATATCTACAAAATAAACTGAATTTGCATTTAATTACCTTATATAAAGAAACCACTGTTTCTTTAACAAAGATACAAAGTCAGTTGAGTGAGAAAGGATAATTTTAAAAAAAATGGATAACAACTGGATGACTATACACAAATAAATGAATAAATAAAAAGTCACTATTAAAATAATGAAAAGATGAGGTCCAGAATAAAGTTAAATAATAAGACAGCCCCAGCCAGTGTGGCTGAGTTGGTTGAGCATTGTCCATGCATGGAAAGGTTGCTGGTTGGATTCCTGGTCAGGGCACAAGCCCAGGTTGCAGGTTCAGTCCCCCAGTCAGGATGCATATGAAGTAATTGATCAATGTTTCTCTCTCACATCCATGTTTCTCTTTCTCTCTCCATCTCCCTTCCTCTTTCTCTAAAAGCAATTTAAAAAAACATAAAAAAGGGAAAAAATAAAGAAACAAGCATCCCAATTTAAAAAGTGGGCAAAAGATTCTAGCAGACATTTCACCAAAGAAGATATATGGCTAGTGAGTAAGCACATGAAAAGATGCTTAGCATCATTAATTGTCAGGCATATGCAAATTAAAAACACAATCATATCCAATTAAAATTCAAAAACAAATGGCCATACCAAGTGTTGGTGAAGATGTGGAAAAAAACGAGAATTCTTATACACCCTACCGGGAATGAGTTTCTATACATACCTAGTGGGCATGATAACTTTGGCAGTTTACTAAAATGTTCAAGATCCACCTATGGTCTGCCAGGTATTTACTCAGGAGAAATGGAAGTGTAAGTCTGTACAAAGACTGGTCATGAACATTCACAGCAGCTTTATTTGTAATCAGCAAGACCTGGAAACAAATCAAATGCCTATTAACAGATGACTCCTGACATACATTACAACATGAGTGAATTTTTTAAAGATTATGCTGAGTCAAAGACACCAGAGAAAAAAATTACATACTGGATGATTCCATTTAGATGAAATACAAATGCCTCTGTAATAACAGGAAGTAGACCAGTGGTTACCTGGGAAGGAGAACTGGGAAAGGAAGAATGAAAGGGTGAGGTGGGGGTAAAGGAGCTTCTCTTGAAGTCCCATTTTGTGATCTCTGTAATCTCTGTAATCTCTTGGCTGCAATCATTGCCTTTCAGAATTTAAAAATCATCTCCTCTTACCAAACAAGAGGGGATCATTGGATAGGTAACCAGTAGTCTCTGGCCACACAGAAATAATTATCCCGATTGAAAACTGAGTTTCAAAGAGATAAATGAACCAAATCAACATCGTCACCCAGCCATTGGCGAGTTTTACCTGAGGAAACTCAGTGAGCACATGGACGACCGCTGTCGGAGCTTGAAGCCTGGCGGGGACTGAGGTTTGAGCCAGCATATGAGTATATCTGTCATTGAGATCGCCAGGGGTATCACAGCGGCGGGCACAAGTAGGCTAAAAATAGTAATGATAAGTAATACAATAATAAATGAATACGTAAATAGTAAGATAAGAATAAACTCTGTTTTGGGTACTAACAATTGTAAACCTACTTGTGCTCACTCTTGTAAAAGTCAACTAGAATTGAAATTTTGAGCAAAGAAGACCCCCAAAGCCAGTGTGTGCAAAGAATGTGGACCTGAAAGGGGCTGCCTGGGAAAGGGATGTGAAGGGAGAACTATAACCTGTTTGGGTATCTTTCCCCAAAATAGCCCATGAGCACACATCTGAGCCGCATGTCATAAAGGGAGTTGGCAAAAGATGAAGGGAATTCTGTAAATGCTCAGCTGGTTGGCCTCCCTCCACATGGAGCAGGAAGTGGGTATCTACTGGTGTTCTGAAACCCAGTTTGCTGGGAGCTCCGTGAGACCTTCAAGGATGTCCAAGGTTTGCAGCTTACAGGGAGATGTGCTCTTGCCAAGGGAGGACATTAGCACTGTCACCACAACCATCAGAAATGTGGGCCCCTTGATAAGATGCTTGAGGCTATAGTGACTCTACCATGTGCTCCAACAAGGCCACCAGGAATGGGCATGTTTATAGGAAACCTTCTATACCTAAAGCCTACCTGTACGTTGAAAAAAATGGTAAAAGGTATTTCTGGGCCCAGGAGAGGAAATACAAAATGAAGCATCATTCTTGTAAAAAAAAAAATGTAAGCCTACCGGCCTGCCGGAGTGAAATGTAAGGCTTCACTGGAAGCTTAGTTCAATGGGCCAGTCAGCCTTATGCTGATCCAGGACATGCCTGCTACCAGGGGTGCTCCACACGTGCTAGGCTGGGAACGCCCAGGCTTACAGTGTGATACCTGCATGTGCTTAAGTCTACTTTTATCTTACACCCTGAGCTCCGTACTCCTAAATAAACTTTTATGGACATGGTATATCTCACCACACTACAACAATTGTTCTGGTATGTGCCATCTTTTAACTAGTAAGTGCTCTAAATAATAAAGTTTTGTTGCTACTCTCTGCACTCCTGTTCTCCTTCACATGTTTTCATCCCATCCACTAGTCCTCTTTGGTGCTAGTGATTAAAAAAGAAAAAAATGCTGCCAATAAATCTGGTAATCTATGAAACATTGGAGACACACTTTTTTAAAATCAGTGGTGAATTAGTAACAATTTGCTAATGAAGATTTTCTTTTAATTATTGGGGAAAAGATACTTCTTAATTAATAGAAAAGAGGATGGGTTTCATCCAGATTACTTACTGTTGGGAACCTGTCTCAGCCCTACTAGGCACAAGCTACTGAAAGTGAACAGATTAGCCACAAAGTTAAGCAGCTTGGGGTTTTGTCCTAATGAGGTGGAACATGGTAATTAAGTCAGGGTTTCTGGGTGATGATCTTCAGGGGCCCAGGAACTCATAATGTTTGATACAGTATTTTTCATATGTTCTTAGCTTCTTCATAGTGTACTTGATGGACACGTATAAGCAATAGTCTCTGGGGTCACCATCATCCCAGACTCCACAACACATACCTGCTTTCACCCCCTGGTGATGTAGTAATCACACATCATGAAGTTCAGAACCCTTCACCAAGGGAGCGAAACTCCGAGACTGCCACACTAACTCTCTCTTTTCATTTCATATTACAGAATGCCCATGTGTTCCCATCACTTCCTCCTTTTCATTAGTCTTCTGCAACTCATGATCCATATTTTCTAGCTGCTCACCCTGGCATCCACTTCCTTCCCTTTCTCACAAGGTCTTCCGCTATGATGTCTGGAATTGTGCAATTTAACAAATATCCAGTAGTCTCTTTATCAGCCATTTTATTTTTTAGTGTTTGCTACACACACACACCACTTTCTGATCCCTGACTGTCCACTGTTGACACAGCTTCTCAAGAAAGGATGGTTTTTAGATTCCGCATGCACCTCCTGGTCTGAAAGTAGATTTGGTATCTGCCCTGCCCTTCTGATATTACCCTTCAGGTCTTGCAAAAATATTATTCTTTGAGATATGATATGTCACAATTAATCCTATCCTGATTATTGTTATTTACAGAATTTTCACATCCCATCTTTTAATTAAAATACTAGAGGCCCGATGCACAAAAATTCATGCAAGAGTAGGCCTTTCTTCCCCCAGCTGCTGGCACCTGGGACCTGGGCTGACTTCCCTCTGGCCCAGGCTTCATCAGGAAGGACGTCCGGAATGACATCTGGAAGACCTCTGGTCTAAATAGCATATTACCCTTTTATTATTACAGATTGCATTACTTCAGTCCTAGATCATGACTTTTGCAGCCTCATCTCTAATAATTTTTCTTTTGCTTCATCATATCTACCCACTTCCATATCCACACCTTGGAATTAATCATCACCTCTATGCTAATTCCATTGTTCTGCTCTCAAAACCCTGATCTGCTTTTATCAACCTCATAAGCATCTCTACTCCCTTGATCCTTCTCTTTGTATACCTACTAAGTCAACAGCCCTAATATTTTCATTTATTTCCTTATCCAGCTTTGATTCCTTGGCCTATCCATACAAAAATGTCAGTGCATCGCCTCATCTGTAGTATAATGAGCTTTTCTGAGTCCTCATCTCACTTGAAATCTCAAAAATATTTTACCTCTGTGAATCCACCCTCTTTGTGGTGACTTTCTTCTCCTCTGGGCACCCAGCCCATTGCACTCCACTAGCTTTCCTCCAACCCTGGCTACTTCTTTGCAGTCTCTTCTCAGCCATTAAATGTTAGAGTTCTTCCACTTACTCTCTCAGTTCCTTTCATTTGTCCTTTCAACTCTCTTCCTTGATGATATTCTTTTAACGTCGATGTGCA
>NW_005363687.1:2255600-2276868 GCF_000412655.1 Myotis brandtii
GACCCCCAAAGGGGTCGCTACCCACAGGTTGAGAACCGCTGCTCTAGACCTTCTTTACTTCTTCCTGTGAATGTCTCAATGGCACGTTAAATTCAACTTGCCAACAACTGAACTCCCAATTTTCCCATTTAACTGTGTCATCTCCCAGTGTTCACTTCTCAGGGTAACATCTTATCTCTGTCAAGTCCCACAAGCTAAAGGTCTAACCTCTTCCCCTTATTTGCTATATATATATATATATTAATTTAAATTTCTTTCAGATCAATTCATTTGCTTTCAGTTTTGTTTGTACCATATTAGTCAAAGTTACTATTTATAATTCTGTAGACTAATGTTGAATAATTTCCAATCTGGTGTTGCCATATGTTTAATCCCTTTAATCTTCTTTCCACTGTAACTAGTGTTATTTTCAAATTGCAAATCCGATGGGCACCTCAAGCCCTCAGCCTTCACTCTCCAACATTAAAACCTGTCAGTGGTTTTCCGTTACTCAGCTTGCTCTTCCAGAGGCAAATTATGCTGCATCTCATCCTCAGGACTCCAGCATTTTTTCTTTTACTTGAATATGCTGGCAAATATTTGTGGAATGGCTTAACAAACACATGAAACATAATAAGTGCAGAGTTCAGTAAGGCTCTTGTAAATCATATAAGAACTTGTACGCAACACTGATTCTGAACAGGCAGGCTTTCCATTGCTCGGAGGTTCCAGAGGTCGGGATTGGGTGGGAAGCAGCTGAGTTCTGTGCTTCTGACTTGAGCCCACACACAGTGCCCTGCACCTCTCTCCAGCTTCCTCACCTCCTTGGATCCAAGCACTCACATCAAAATGAGGAACCCCAGGCCCGTGAGCTTAGGAGTGGTTGTAGCCTGAGGCCCACAGGAAGCTGACAGACTTGGAGATGATTCTCATGGCCAGCCCCTCCCTAGGAAGCACACAGAGATTTCTGTCTTTTTACAAACATAGGCACCAGCCCAGGGGGGCAGTATCATGGTTTTGAGTATAAACACTGCCCAGAGGTGACCCTTGAATGCCTCAGGCCCATGGCAGACCTGAAGAATGCTGTCCCCTCCACAGGGAGCAGGGCCCGTGATCTAAGCTAAGGTTGCTTTCCAGCTGTGACTTGGATTTTTCAACAGTGGGAGAGTCAGACTTCAGTGTCTGTGGACTCGATCTAACAGGCTCTGTTTAGCAGGGTGCTCAAAGTGCTTTCCCATTAAGCCCCACGGGCTGGGAAACAGGCTTGTTTTTATCTAACTCACAGGCCTGAGAGCATCTCAAAAGGAGAGCCAAATACTTTTTCTTAAAGGAGCCTTGAGAGAGGAGGAGAAAGTGTATCACCAAAGGCCCCTGACTCCCCAGTCACGCACTTGCTCCCTGCAGAGGGCATCGGAATGCTGATGTATGGGCTCCCACCACTATCTGAGCTTAGGAAAACAGAACTCGGGGTCACTGGCAAGTGTGGGGGCTCCACTACCTCTAGAATACCTCCCTCATCCCAAGAGGCATTATGGTTTTAACATCCCAAATAATTTAACATTTAGGAAATTATAGAGGGAACACTGACAATAATCCCACACTTTTGATTGAGCACCTACTGAGTCTAAAAGCTTGCTAGGCAATGGAAATAAATCAATAAAGCTAGTGAGGGACCTGAATTTATACATCAGGTTTTGCCTCACTAAGTTTTTTATTAGAATTTAAAGAAGTGACAAATCCTACCTTCCTCCTTCCTTCCATCATTCCTTTCTTTCTTCTTTAGTTCTTTCTTTTGTTTTGTTTTTCATTTCAGATTTCTTTGCCTGCTTGCCTTTCACTTCCATTTGCAAACCACTTTAAGAAAGAGACTAACTCAGAGAATGGCTGACACTCAGGTTCTCTGTAATCACAGAGCTGTTTATGACACAGTTGGCTTCGTCAATACCATTAAGAGACAAGAATAACTCCTCTTATGTCAGCGGTTCTCAACCTGTGGGTCGCGACCCCTTTGGGGGTCGAATGACCCTTTCACAGGGGTCGCCTAAGACCATCAGAAAACACATATTTGTAATTACAAATAAATATTTCACAATATATAATTACATATTGTTTTTGTGATTAATCACTATGCTTTAATTATGTTCAATTTGTAACAATGAAAATACATCCTGCATATCAGATATTTACATTACGATTCATAACAGTAGCAACATTACAGTTATGAAGTAACAACAAAAATAATTTTATGGTTGGGGGTCACCACAACATGAGGAACTGTATTAAAGGGTCTCAGCATTAGGAAGGTTGAGAACCACTGTCTTAAGTGATCCTGGATGTGGCTAATGTCTCATTGTTTAGTTTCATTGTTCTGATTCTATTACATCCTCTGATCCCTAGATTTCTGACATGTTCACATATTTAGTAATCAGTAAGATTGTCAAGGGAAATGAGGATCTGTGTTTTATCCAGGAATCATGAGACTACATATTACTGATAGGATATTTTCTTGATAGGCATATGGCCAAGTCATTGGGCAGGGGAAAAAAAAAAGGACACATATGCAATACCCTTTGTAATACTTTTAGCAATAAAAAAAAATTAAAAAAAAATTTTCCAACTCCATGATCTTATTATCTTGGTGGGGCCTCTATTAAGAGTGGCTAGAACAAACAGGAGAGACCTGTGAGTTGATATTTAAGACACATTTTCATGCTCTGTACAGACACTGAGAAGAGAGCTGAGCCTTCTTCAGAAGCCCTTTCCTCTACGGAGTAATCCATTCGGGAGACAAATACTGAATATCTTTTATGTGCCAGGTGATTTCAAAGGCTCTGACCTAAGGGATAGTCAAACAAAATTATTTGCTCTATTAAGTAGAGAAAGCATAGGAGTCTGAATTTAGGAACTGTGCCTACCTTATCATAGGCTCTGTGATCTGCTGGCGATTTAGCATCATGCTGTCAGTGAGGGGCACAGAGGCAGAGGAACTGGGCTTAAGGCTGAGCTGTGCTATTTCCCATCTGTCACCTGATGTTTAAACAAGGCAAGGGCTCAGGAATATTGGTCATGTCTTCCTTTTCTCTTCATCTTTCATCACCACCACTACCATCATCATCTGTAATTACCATGACACTCTCTAGTAACTCAGAATCAGTTACTAGATACATTTATGTCTTGTTGATCCAAATATGCAAGGTTGCAAATTCAAAGTCCAACATCTTATAATTATCAAGGAGCAATTATGGAGATTCAGTATAATATGAACAAAAAATGAAGGTAAATAACTTGGTTTAGTCAGCCATTTATGCTAGTAGTGATGAGAATATAATAATCAGGAGTAATAACAACATTATTGTGATATTATTTGGAGACTAGTCCCAGTACTGTTATTTGTTTTGTGCAATATACAGTTTTCTAATATACAGTTTTATAATGATTTTCTTGAGTTGAACAAAGAGTGAACTTTTGGTGCTTTATTTTTCTGGTTCTTCAGTTTGGTTTTGCTACCTGAACTCCCTACCCATTACTGTTTATTCACTTCCAAACTGCAGAGCTCCCTGGCTGTTTGCTGGGGAAAGGTTTTATGTGACTGCTGGCGGGCAAATTCCAAAACATAAAGAAAGTTTGCCATTGGCAGAAATGTCCCCTGTGAGACACATTTATCAAAAATATTAAATGGGAATCAAAGGGTTGGAACATATGGAGTCCAGGTAACAAGAGGAGACTTCCAATTAAAGCTTACTTTACTGAGAGTCGCTTTATCAGGATGGCCACAGATATTTTTAATATTTCCTAAAGGGGTCAAGATGGCCTTGCTTCTGGTGATAGAAAAATCTGTGTCACTTGTCCTCCTTGCCTTCTTCCTTCCTTCCATCCTCACATCCATCCACCCATCCATCCACCCATCACTTCTTCCCACCCTCACTTCTCATCATCCACCATTTCTCCTAGTCTCCATTCCAGTACACAGAACACAAACACACACAAACACATGCAAATACACACTAAACACAAACACACACAGAGTACAAACATATGCACACACACATACACACACACACACACCAACTCATCCCCCCCCCCAGATTACATAGCAAATTATTAGAGATCTAGTAATACTTGTACTTCTTCATTAGCTCAGTAATGCTTGTTATTCAGTCCTATGTCATTTTTCTGTACTCAAATTGCCAAGCATGGCTGTAGAGACTTTGGGACAGATTAGCTACTTTTTTGAAACCTGCAGAAACATTCCCCACTCCCACCACGTGGCTTCATTCTGTACCTTCCTCTCTCAGTGTATTTGTCTAGCAATAGATTTAAAGAGCATATTTAGGGTGAAACTGAGGAAGGATTTAAGTTCATAAGCTCCAGGGCCCTCCAAACAGTTTTCCCCTGTGGATCCTTAAGCCTTATGTGACCCTCTTTTAAAAATAAGTACAGATTCACAAGCATAAAAATAATTCCCAAGTTATTGGAGACTTGGAGTCCAGGTCTCCCTTTGGCAGGCTTTTTAAGTAATGGGTTGGAAACCACTCACAGAAAGTTTTCTGCTTGCCACCTGGCTTCTCTCCACCTAGAACACTGTGTTTGCCATTGACTACCATTCTCCCCAGAGGATCATGCAAGCAATGGGCCCGCAGCTTTGGTTTCATTCTCTGCACAGTAAATCCACCTCTGGTGAGAAAAACCAAGCTCCAGGTTTTCTTTTGAGGTGAAGAGGGACTCTGAGAATGAGTAAGGGGCCACAGCATGCCATCATTCAGTGTGTCAGCCGGCTTCCTGCCAGTCCATGGACCCCATATGCTGAAGTCCTCATCAGCTCCTTGCAAACCTGTTCATACTCCAGTGCATTGAAACCTCACATCTGCAACACCTGGGGCTTCTGCATCTTCCTCTTACTTGCCTCACTTTCAATAAGCCCTGTTGTTATAGGAAAATGGACCAATGCTGGGTCCCTACCATGGGTGGTGTCAGTCACATTGATTGCAGTTCCTTAATGTGGCCTGAAAAGGCAAAGCATTCTGGTCAGTGTTTTGTGTTGTTTGTTTGTTTGTTTGTTTTAACCAAGATAGATAGTAGGTGTTTTCAGGACCTGCCCAGAGCCAGCATTCCTGAGCCCTAGTTCAGCAACAGATTGCCTTGAGAACATTTGATGTGGCCTGGATTTGTCATATTTAGCAGGCTGAGGACCACTGAGGGTACAAGCAGCAGTGGCTCAGTGAGTCTCATCCTATGAGGGCTCTACTGTACAAGGTGCAGAGCTTGCACTTGAGGTTGAACAGATCTGAGTTCTGAGTTCTAATCCTGACACTGCCACTCACTGGCTGTGGGACCTGGGACACATGACTGAACTTCTCTTACCCTTATTTTGTCCTTTGTAAAATGGGGTTAATGACACTCACAGTTTGTAGAGGATCTGATCACAGATTGGTGAACCAGCTCAGCTGAAGTAGCACCCCTACTCAAAGGTGAAACCAGCATGAGGGACTCATTGCCACATTGTGATCACTCCACAAGATCAGTTGGGAAATTATAATTAGACAGAAGCTCAAAATAACTTAAAAATATGCTGTCAATCATTTAACATTGGTAAAGTTTTTATTTGTTTATTTAAATGACTGTGGTCAGTTCTTTTTTGTTAACTCCTAATTTATTCTTCATTCTCTTTCTGTCTTTCCCATACCTAGTGGACATGTTCTCTGATTCTAGACCTGAACTCTTTCGTTTTCTTTTCATATATTTTATCTTTAAATATCTCTGATGTTAGTGATACTTATAGATTTGCATTTGCAGATAAGGCCTACATCTTCAGGCAGTGACTTCCTTTCTGCCATTACCCTCATTCTATATAGTTTGTATATTGTCCATCAAACTGATTCTATGAGTTTGTAAATTATAGAAAACTACGAAGTTAGGAGTGTTAAAATATTTTTTGTGTGTGTTTGGCAACAGAAACTGAGCTGAACTACAAAGACACAGTCATTGACCAGGGAAGGAGATTAAGAAAGAAGATATTTGTAATTAGAAATGATAGGGGTTGCTGAGAGATCAATGGAGTGAAGGAAAATGAAGGGTCAAGATGACTTTTGAGTTTCTGCTTGGGAACTACTGAGTGGGTGTTAGTGAGATCCACTCAGATAGGGCACATAGGAGACAGTCCAAGGTTTTTGAGGGTAGAGGTAGTGTGAGGCTATGAATTTTCAACTGACATTCGGACAGGTTGAATTTGAGCTGACTTTGAGGTATCTGTGTGAAGATGCCAACTAGAGAATTAGGTCTAAAGCTCAAAGGAGAGATCTGTGCTGAAAATATAAATATGTGAGTCATTTTAAACTTGTCGACAATTTAAGCCAGTGGTAAAAATGCAAATGCTGACAGAGAGAATATAGGACTGAAGGGGAAAAGCCTAGCACTCAAGACTGAGCTTTGGAACTTTAATAATAAAAGGGGAATTTAGGAGAATGACTTGATCAGTGGAACATGAAAGATTGTTCAACAGTGGCTGGTGATGAGTAGGGTGGCCATAATATTTATTGACAAAATTGGGAAATGTTTAAGAATGAAAGGATGCTAACTAGACTACCAAGGCAATGCATATAAAGTAGGACTCTGTGACAGATATGCACGCCAAAAAATAGAGAGAAGAGAGAAATTAGAATATTGAAATAGTTAGTCATAAAATGCCATGTAATTGGCATTTTTGCCTATCAATCACTTTCCACACTATATCTTTTTTCTTTCATTTTGCCATTTTCCTGCTCAAAAAGTTTCAGTGGCTCTCAATTGTCTATGATAAAGTTCAGAATTTTAAATTTGGAATTCAAACTCTTCTTGGTCCACATGGCCTATCTTTCTAGCCTATCACTTCCTGTTAGTTCTCCTCTATAGTTTATTTGCCTTTTCAGTGATGACTATGCCTTAAACATCACCATTGTAGACTTTTATTGATTTCAGAGAGGAAGGGAGAGGAAAAGAGAGATAGAACATGAATGATGAGAGAGGATCATTGATCAGCTGCCTCCTGCATGCCCCCTACTGAGGATGGAGCCCAACCTGCTATGTTCCCTGACCAGGAATTGAACTGTGACCTCCTGGTTCATAAATCGATGCTCAACCATTAAGCCATGCCAGCTGGGCCATTGTAGACTTTTAATAGGTGGTTGAATGCAGCACTCTTCATGACCTTAGCAGAGAATGATTTCTACTATCTACCCCTCACTTGAATTTGTTAAGAGGCTGGCTCATCAAACATCTCATACATCTGCCAACATTTAGGGCACCAGTTCTGAGGGAAGTGCATTCAAGTAAGGTGTTGATTTTGCGCTTGAGAGAAAGTCTTAAGTCTCTCAGATAAAGTCCTGTATTTGCCACATTGAGTTCTAGTTCTGTCTGTGATGTACCTACAAGATTTCAATTGTAAAGAGTCATAAAAGTTCATCGTTGTGTCTACACAGCTGGGCAAGTACCTGTCTGCAAGGGTGGTGAAGCTCTATGAATCCATTAAGTCCATTCACATAGATGCTTCTGGAACCCCACATCCTGTTGTGTTTGCAAGACTTAGAGAAAAAACATATAGGGACTAGGGAGGTGTGTTATCATTCAACCATGTGCATCAAAATGCCTGTATGTTGCTTAAAATCAATAGGAAAAATCCCCAGCCTTTCTGTTTGCATTTTTTAACATATTGTAGTAACAAAATTGGACTTTGCCTCCTTTTTTGGAGAATGAATACTTGTAGCACACAAAGTACTGCTTGATAGAAAACCAGCACATCTATTGGATGCTTACAGAAGACTAACCTGTTTCACCTCCTGGTAAGGATGTTTGCTTTCCTTGTCACTCTAAATGTGAGGGGCATCTGAGGACCCCTTCACCAGTGTCCCTGGACCACAGACGAGGATGAAAATCCCTTTCTCAGCCATTTCCTTTTGTTCTTCCCTAGTGTCAGTCCCTGGATTTTTATTTTGTCTTTGAATCATGCTCTTTTGTAGTTTGGAGCTGCCTTTAGGGAGAACTAATGCACTTGCTGACCTCTTTGCCACCCTGGGGCAGAGGGTGTTTGATCAGGCTTCTTGTTTGCTTAGATACACAAGCTCTTCCAGTGTGCGAGTGTTTGTGCTCAAGGAGCTCTGTAGCAGATGTCTCTTTTAGTGTTTTTAAAAGAAATGTCCCCTTTATTTCTTCCTAATCATTTGAGCTTCCATATTGTGGTTGAAAGCTTTTGTTTTGTTTTGTGTTTTTGTTTCATTTTTTCAGAGTCAATTTCTTTTGTTACCACTACCTTTAGATGAAATAATACCTTCCATGCAAAGCTGAAGAAATATGAAAAGAGCCTCTTCTATTTCTTTCTCAGGCTTTTCTTCCCCCATGGACCATTTTCTTCCTCTTTCTGTTTTACTCTCAGAATCTCTTCTCCTGGAGTTGAGCAAGCTTATCTCTTAAATCTCAATTGTGGTCTCTCAGAGCCAGTATCTCCCTGATAGCCCCTGTCTATTCATTCCCATTCTTTTAATGTGTCTCCTCTCCCACTCCCTCTCTGCAATTTATTAAAAATAACCCAAAATATGTAAAGGATATAAATAATGAGAATCAAAACTATTGATCCTGCATTATTGACATTTAGCTTACAACTTACCTGTACCTTCTTAGAAACAAGGGTTACCACATAGAGAATATGTTTGAAAACAGGAGGTACCTACTTGAGAGTTGCCACACCCACAGAGACCCACAAGAACAGTATGACCAAGTGAGCTATTTGTGAATGTCAATTATAAACTGCCTTTTCGCCAACAAGAGTACATGTGTTGAGTAAATCAAAGGTCATTTGCTTTGGGCTGCAATCATATCAACTGAAAGTGGTAAGAAACACAATTTTATTTCGATCAGAAGTTCTAATTGGCTATTAATCATAAAGTAATTTTTGAGGGCCATTTTAGGAGAAAGGAACCCAGACTGTAAAAAACCAGGGGAACTATTCTCACTGGCCTCCTCCCCCAACCTGGAACTGTCTTCCTATTCACCTGAGTGAATCCCTAGGAGCATGAACCATGATTAACTTAACTTTTTAAAAATCTGGTTTCTAAACAGTTCTCAATGAAAGTAGAAGTTTTTGAAGATACACAAATGGCTCGTGGTTTCCTACTCCACCTACGTACCAAAACAGCTTAACAATGCAAGGCTAATGTGAAGGTTTAGTGCCGCTGGTGATGGTCTTTAAGGCCCTGATCCTCACTGTTGCCTTATGACCTTGTGTCTATTCAAACACTGTCTTCCTGTTGTAAAGTTAGATATTAACTTCATTTGGTTTTCTCTAGCACTACCCCCTGCCCAGGCCACACTCACTTGTAATGAGTTCTGGATCCAAATCCCAGCTGCAAACTGCAAGATCTCACTGTAAACATAGGCTCTGTCTAGTCAGGGGCCAAGACTCAAATTCTGGAATAGTAAGAGCAGGCTAGACACATAAGTGGACACAGAACAAGATCTCAGTAAATTTCTTTCATTTTTGTGGAGGACAACATTCTCTAATTTCTTCTCTCTCGAGCACTTATTTTAAAATATGAACCATCTTGAGAAAAAAAGGATGAAGTTCTGATGTACTCATAGTCAATGTCAAGCATTGCTCCGGGCATGATACAATGCACTGCCCTATATCATTCTCACATCAACCTATCAAAGAAGCATTAGGGTCCTCTCCTATTGACGAGAAGCTGAAGTCCAGAAGAGTGAAGTAACTCCCAAAGGCACACAATCATGTGATAGACCAGGGGTTCCAATCGGGGGCAGGTGATTGCATCCATGGTCTTTCCCACACACTGTAATTCCTCCCCTAACAAAGATGTATCCAGTACTTCATATCCCCTCACTTATATTCACATAAATCAGAATTCCTGGGAACCAGAATCATGAGCACCTTAGCTTTCTAAAGAACAGGGCATACACTTGTTTTTCATATAGTTCTCCTCATAAGGAAGGCTAGATGACAATGATTGTTTCTATTTTCCTAGATAGGAAGCTGCACTATAGAGAATGTGTATGACTTGTTTACCACCTCTTGATAAAAAGAAGACTGAGAACTCGAAATTCAGAAAGCTTCTAGTGCATTGTGGTATAATTTTTAAAATTTACCACAATGTTTAGAATCGTACTTTGTGAGACTGTGAGGCAGAGGTATTTCCCTCACTGGCCCTGAATGCTGGTCAGCAGAGGGGAAGGACACGTGGCAGAAACAGCCTCCATTGGCTGGCCTGCTGTTCGCTGCTCTACCCAACGTCACTGAAGAAAATTTGCTTTAGTCCCGTAGGTGGTCTCTGCCAACTCCTGCCAGTCCTGCCTTTTCATAATTAAATATTGACCTTTTTGATCTTCCCTATAGTTTCCAATAAATCATTTTCTGCTTTGTCACATTTTTTTCCTCCCGACTACTCCAAATATGAAACCCTGCTGACTCCCTTTTTCCACTTTTCCTGATACAAGAAATGTGGTTGGTGTTGTGAAGCTAGCAGCAGGAGTCTAGCATGAACAAATTTAAAATTAGAAATTCTATTTTTTACCCAAATTGTCACACTCAAGAAATTAAAAAAATCTTATTTAATGGTTGATGACGATCATTTCATTTCTTTAGAATAATTTTGTATTAGCAATTTTCCACAACACTAGATGAGACTATTCTTGTTTAAATGTATCTCAGTTGTTTCTACCTGGAGAGGGCTCTTTCTTGAATCAATAAAAAAACAACAACATATCCTCAGATGATGATTTTTAAAAAAATGCTCACACTCTTTAAATCACTTTATTTATATAAACTTATTCTAACTAGTTGATACATAAAACTGTGAACAAAACAAAGACACTTTGAAGGTTCATAGAACCTTACTTTATATATGGGAAACCTGACAAAAACAAACAAACAAACAAACAAAATTCTTCCAAATATGGAAATATATAGGTAATATGTGGTACATTAATAGGGATATCAAGTAGTCATTAACCTCTGTGATCTTAAAAAATCATGAAATAGGAATACTTTTAAATTCTGAAACACCAATTATACAAATGTACATACACTTTCTCACTAAACAAAACATGCATGTACATCGGATATACACCAAAATATTATCTCGTTCAATGATGAGTGTGAATGACTTAATTTTCTACTTATGCTGTCTGTATTTTTCAAATTTTCTGCATTGAGTCTTTATTACTTTATAATCAGAATATGTATGTATGTATGCATTTTAGATATGTATTTAAATAGTGCTATCATCTGACATAATAATTCAAATATTCACACTGAGTAATTTTATTTCTGATACTTTAATTTTAAAAAAATAAAGAAAGAAGAAAGGATAAATATTCACCAAAATATATATTTCAACATGATATATAAGACCAAATCTTGATATAACATAGAGGAACAATATTTGTAGATAGGTTATATATAAGACATAGTAAGTCAATGTATTATTATGGAAACTGCATATGTTATTATGAGAAAAAAGCTGGATACACCTATATACATATGTTTGTATGTGAATATACAGATATATATATATATATAGCTAAAATGTATTTTAAAAACCTTGTGACTAGAGAAAGCACTACAAAAGAAACTCTATAATATTTAATAGTAATTACTTCTAGGGAATAGGTTTTTCTGCTTTTCTTTTTATTATTTTTTCTTTTCCAAATGCTGTACTATGATGTTTCTTATATTTATAGTGAAGAATAAAAACACTGAATAAATAAAAACACTGATTAAATAGATATAATATCTACACTAATAAAAGAGAAACATGGTAATTGGCGTACGACCGCTACCCTTTTCATTGGCTAATCAGTGAGTATATGCAAATTAACTGTCAGCCAAGATGGCAGCCGGCAGCCAGGCACTGAAGCGAGCAGGGAGGCTTGCTTGCTGCAGACTCCAACGTTCACCGCCTCACTTGCCGGCCTCTCAGTTGCAACTCTAAGCAACTATATACTATGTTGCAAATAAGAAGCTAAACAAAACCCCAGAAAAGGGCTTCCATTCAGCCGGGCTCGGACCGCAACATTGTATCTATGTTTTCAGCAGCGAGGCCTCAGAGCTAAAGCTGGCCCAGAAAAAAAAAAAAAAAAAGAGAAGAAAACAAGGAGCGGTTGGAAGCTTTAGTCACTCGCCAGCCGGAAAACAGCCCTCAGCCCCTCACCCAGACTGGCCAGGCACCCCAGTGGGGACCCCCACCCTGATCCAGGACACCCTTCAGGGCAAACCAGCCAGCCCCTACCCATGCACCAGGCCTCTATCCTATATAGTAAAAGGGTAATATGCCTCCCAGCACCGAATCACCTTGACAGTTGTCTGTTTGCATTATATCATCAGCTTCTACTCCTGTGCTGACACCGCATTCCTCACAGCCATTATGTGCCTCTATCCAGTGCACAGTCTCAGCCAGAATGAAGAATCACTTTTGTTGTTAAACAAACAAACAAACAAACAAACCTCTCAAACAGTTGAGATATTCTCCCAGAATTTCCCTGCAAGATTTAAGTAATGATAATAATGATGATGATAATAATAATAAGGTATAGGGTTCCCAAGAAGAGCAGGCCATGATCTACTTTATATAATTGGATTACTTGGCTCAAAGTATTTTCCCCAGAGACCATCACAGTGGCAAAAATGTTCCCATTATGCAGAGAGGAGTCATTGACAAGTTCATAATAGGAATATACATGTACGCATTTAAAATATATGTCTAAGCTGGTTATATCACCTGACCTTATAATTCAGAATTATTTAGACTGAAAGGAAATTATTTTTGGTGAATTTGGGCCTCTTTTACTGATTCCCACATTCCCTAGCACTAACCAAAGAATTTATATGCATATATGCATAATCCATGGACATAGACAATAGTGCAGTGAAGGCCTGGGGAGGGAGCAGGAGCAGGGTGGAAGGGATAAATTGAGGAGGAGATGGGACATCTGTAATACTTTCAACAATAAAGATAATTTTTTAAAAAAAGAAATCATTTTTTTTCTAATATTTGATCTACATTTCCTAAGTCTCTCCTAGCAACAGGCATGATTGGAGTGCTGGCTTTGGGGAGAGAGCCAGACACAAGCCACCTTCTGGGCACTCTCAGTCAAGTGGGGAAAACGATGCCAAAACCAGGCAGAAGGCCTGGAGCTTTGAGAGATTATTTGAGGAACGTGTCCAGTTTTGCCTGGGCAAGAGAAAACTATCAAGCAGAGAGCCTTGGCTGTCCTAGTAAATTTCACCAGTTTTAATTAAAATTGATCGCACATACTTGGTCCAGTTTGACAGCTGACACATTGCAAATGAAATTAATTACTTAAAGGTCAGTGTCTATGCCTTAGTTATGATGAGCTTTACTCCCCTGTATCTTTACAAACTTTAGGAACTTCCATTAGCAATCTTTTTCTGCTCCTTTGTTGACATGTTCCCTCTTGTAGGTTGAAACTTTCCATGGTTATGGTCCAATGATCAGGCCCTAATACACAGGAAGTATTAACTACATGTGGGTTGAATGAAAAAAAATAAATAAAAATTATTCATATTTTGAGTCCCATATATAGGAATCACATTTTTAAGGGACACCCAGTAAACGCAGATGCTTAGAATGGGCAAGTTAAAAACACAGATGCTTAGAATGGGCAAGTTAATTTTTTTTTCAGATGACTTTATTTTTTATTGTCTAAAGTTTTACAGATGTCTCCTTTTTCCCTGCTTGACCCCCCGCCCCCACCACCACCAGACATTCCCACCCTGGGCAAGCCCCCACTGCCCCAGTGTCTGTGTCCATTGTTATGCTAATATGCATGGATACAACTCCTTTAATTTTTTTGTTGAATTCGATCTACACAAAATGATAGCACTAACACAATTTTAATATGATTGAAGTTGCTGGATAATAAAGCAGGAGAGCATGTTAAGGAAGTCCAGAAAACTAAGCCAAAGACTGTGTAAGGAACCAAAGTGTGAAAGGTTATCAGATTGAATAAAAGACTTTTTAAAAATGACAGGGAAGTCTGGGTCCCCAAGGTGATCTGGTTCCCATCCAGAAAATCCAGGCAGCCAGCCATCTTATCATGACCCCAGGAAGTTCATTCAGCTTTCCCTGTTTGGGATAGAAAGGATCATGCATAGTCATTTTCCACTACCAGAGCTAAGAGGTATAAACAAATACCACACCCAACTTATGTTAATAGAGCATCCAAAATACTCACGTCCTGGATGAATCAAATCTCATATTACTAACAAACTGCAGAATTTATGGACACTTCAACAGCAAGGGGAGTATTGTCCTTTTCAAGATGACTTTAATGAGTGTCAAATTGATTTAGTAGCATAAATATATGGGAAAAGGAAGGGAGAGAAAACAAGACCTTTGGTAGTTGTGGGGGAGGGGCGGAATTGGAAAGGGGACTTTGGACCCGATTTGAGAATCTCATTAGCGATGCCTCACTTTGCAATTGGCCTGAGTTCCAGAGAACCATCAGTATCTGCCTTGTTCGATCAATGTACCATTTTATGAGGCTGTGACAGGCTGGGGCTGAGTGGGCTGTAGGGGAAGTACGCCTGCCCTGCTTATGAAAGGCGTACTGGCCAGGAGAAGCATCTGACCTTGTGAGCTGCTAAACTCATCAAGAACAACCAGTTTTCAGCTATACAGAACTCTACTCCTGTAGCTATGACTTAAATATATT
The DNA here is from genome assembly GCF_000412655.1 of Myotis brandtii. Lineage (NCBI taxonomy): Eukaryota > Metazoa > Chordata > Mammalia > Chiroptera > Vespertilionidae > Myotis > Myotis brandtii. The sequence continues at coordinate 2,270,295 of NW_005363687.1, forward strand.
CAAGGAATGTCCTGTATTTTTCCCACTTCCATGTTTTCTGACCTTCCTGGATCCTGTGGCTCCCACTGTATTTTATCTAGGAAAGAACACCTCTCCTCACGTCCCTGTGGAGTGCTGCACTATGGGGTGTTTGCAGGGACTACTTATAATATAGCCTAAGGAGAAACCAAAAGCATTTAGATTGATAGCACAACTGAACTTTTTCTTGTTTTAACTTTGCAATAAGTTAAAGGCTCCACAGATGTGAATTGCTGGTTTAAAACAAAAAAGTTACTCGATGTTATTGTAAGTCTGCTTAGTGTGAGAAGGGGTGCTTAAGGAAGCAGAAAGGTTACACAAGATGATTTAAATTTTATATCTGGGAATCTGATCACACACAAAAAATTACTCAGTAACATAGTAACATCAATGTGCCATTTTATGAGGCTGTGACAGGCTGGGGCTGAGTGGGCTGTAGGGGAAGTACGCCTGCCCTGCTTATGAAAGGCGTACTGGCCAGGAGAAGCATCTGACCTTGTGAGCTGCTAAACTCATCAAGAACAACCAGTTTTCAGCTATACAGAACTCTACTCCTGTAGCTATGACTTAAATATATTCAAGGAATGTCCTGTATTTTTCCCACTTCATACTTATAGTATAGCAAAAGGAGAAACCAAAAGCATTTAGATTTATAGCACAACTGAACTTTTTCTTGTTTTAACTTTGGAATAAGTTAAAGACTCCACAGATGTGAATTGCTGGTTTGATCACACAAAACAAAAAAGTTACTCGATGTTATTGTAAGTCTGCTTAGTGTGAGAAGGGGTGCTTAAGGAAGCAGAGAGGTTACACAAGATGATTTAAATTTTATATCTGGGAATCTGATCACAAAAAAATTACTCAGTAACATATGCTTTAAAAATCCAGAAAATGTAAATAATGCAATGAGAAAAATTTAACTTACAATCGCAAAAATATATTTTAAAATGTACAAAAATGCAGGATGAAATAACATTTTTACTCTCTACATAAGTGTTATTATATAAATTTTTGCAGAGACAGTACAGTGATTAAGAAAATGGGTTTGGTATGAGACTGACTCAGGTTCAAGTCCTAGCTCTACCTCATTCTTGTACTGTTTCCTAAGCAACTGTTAGCCTCTAGGATTCACAGTGTCCTCATGTCTAAAATGGTGGTTAAAGAAAAATATATCCATATAAATATCTAACTCATAGGATAGTTGTAAAGAACAAGTGAAAATGCACATAAAGTACCTAGTGCATAGGAAGCCTGCAATGTGTTGACTAATAGTGCTGTTTATACCAATACTCAAGACATTGCTACAAATTCTACACTCTCCCTCAAACCCATTTGACTGGAAGACCTGTACCCTTTTCATTATACCACAGTTGCATGGCATAATATTTAAATTAAAAAGGAGCAAATGTTGGTCCCATGACATTTCTGTCTATGGATAACTCACAAAATGTTGACCATACATCCCTTGTAACACCTTGTTTAACCACAAGGAAGTAGGTTTGCCAAGGGCAAATCAAGTTACAAATGGTGGTCTCATGAACATTTCTGTCTGTGGATAGCTCACAAAATGTTGACCATCCATCCCTTGTAACACCTTGTTTTACCACAAGGAAGTAGGTTTGCCAAGGGCAAATCAAGTTTCCTGACATATGGTTGTACCATAGGTATCTGAAACCCAAAGGCCGTAGAGAAAGCTTCAGAGTAAGATTCTTCAGTGTCATTAGGATAAACTTGTATTAAAGTTGAAATGAGTGAGTGTCTAGCTCAGGCAAGTGCCTAGTGTGTAATCACAATGATTTCAGAAAGAAGAAAGGAAGGAAGGAAGGAAGGAAGGAAGGAAGGAAGGAAGGAAGGAAGGAAGGAAGGAAGGAAGGAAAGAAGGAGGGAGGGAGAGAGGGAAAGAGTATGGACAAGCATAAGGAAAGAATTACTAATTACAACAACTGGGGCATTCTTCTTGCTCAGAGTGTTTCAAAGTTCTTCTCAATATAGTGGCTTCCAAAGATCATCTTGAACCCCCACTTTTGCCTCAAATTACAACCACACCTTTGTTTGATGGCCAAGCTAGCCTTTAAGACATTGTCCCTCCCTCCTAACCTCTTGGACAATTACTTTCTTTACTTGAAAATTTTCTTTCATCTAATACTTAGCTTAGAAAACTTTATCCATCTCCAATGGCCATGGGCAGATGCCCCACTCCCTGAGGTAAAGGGAGCTTTCTCTTTCACTTGTTTTATTTTTTTGCACGTAATGTTTTATATGAGCCTTCTCCCCAATCCCCTTAACCTCAATGAGAAGGCAACGCCCATACATCATTATTCTTTCCCAGCACACAGTACTTTGCAAATAAATATTTGCTAACTTTTAAAACATTTATGCACATTTGTATGGTGTGTGTATGTGTGCTGATATTCAAAGTATATGTGGTGATTTCTAATAAATATATTAAAGATGCATAGTTTGCTCCATGCCCCAATTCAGATACAAAAGGACAATAGAGGAGTCAGAAAGGTATGCCGGGTGAAGGACAATAACTCTGTCATGCTTTGTCCATCCATGGTCAAGAAGAAATTCCTCAAAATAAGTACAACAGTCCCCCTTTATCTGACAGGCATATGTGCCAAGACCCCCCAAAACCGCAGATATGAACCCTACATTTTTTCTAAATATGCATACATACATTTTACAGCTTCTATTTGACATATCAAAATTTTCAGTATCTACTTCTGTACTTTGGATCCATTTATTAAGTAAAATAATGATTATTTGAACTGTGATACCTGGACCATTGATATGATATCTATGATACCTCAGAAGGGCACATAATCTGAAACTTATGAATTGTTTATTTCTGGAATTCTTCCATGTAATATTTTTGGACCATGTTTGACTGAAACATAATTGAAACCCTGGGAAGGTAAGCTGCAGATAAGGGGAGGCCACTGTATGACTAGGGACATGGTATTTCACCTGCAGAGGATCAGCTAGTGCCAGCTCTTGTGAACCAGCTCTCAGAACTTGAGTGACATTGCAAGTGAAAATCATTTTGATCAAAATTTAAACTTAGGTCACACACTTGAAAGTGAGTCACCTGGGTGATATTGTAGACTGAGAAATGCATTGGAAGTTTCTCCCCAAGAAAACTGCCTTGAAAATCACATAAGGCTTGTCACTCCGGGAGACAGATATTTGTGGAAGCGCTGAAAGTACCTACACTCAACTGAACTATTGCCAAGATGATTAACGCATCACTCTGATGAGCCAAGAATTTTTATTTTTTCCCAGAGGGGAGGATGTCTCAGAATGTCTGAGGTGGAGAGGGAGCACAGCTTTCTATTTTAACAATAAAGAATTTCAACTTGAAGAAGAGAAATGCAGCTAGGTTTTGACAGAGCCTGTTGGGAAGGAGAGGCAAACATATGCTTGTAAATGTTGGCATTACACTCAGGTGGCTTTTGGTAGGTGCCTTCTGATCTTCTGATTCGCTTCATGTCAGTTGGGCTTGAGAATCATTTTTTTCTTTATAAATCATCTCTTTTGTCATGAACATTTCATTTTTCAACATTATTTTTCTGCATTCTTTGTTTTTACATCCTGTGTCCTCAATGGTAGCTTTAACTTGTCCCAGAAGAATACAGGGAGTGCATCAGAATCCATAGAGAAATGCTTGGTTAATTTTTAAAAACCAATTGACTGAAGATTCATCTGTGGAATCAGGGGTCTCAGACACTGAAGAACACATTATTTATAGCCCTTTTATTTCCAAAATTGTGAGCCTTGAATCACATTGCCTTCTGAGCCTCAATTTTTCTACTCAAAACTGGAAGTAGTAAATATGGGAGATTGTAAGGAGTTATTAAATTAAATGCAAATATGTGGTATAATAAATGTTATATTATAGTTGAAAGCATTTTAAAAACTCAAAGGAATAAATACAAAATAACAGTTGGATACTGTTCATTGCAATAAACAGTTTATAAACCACTAGAAAGCCGCTGGTACAAGTCATTTAATGATAATTTTCTATCCTTCATGACTCGACAAATTCCTCTCCTCTAGTAGGTTCTTCCTACATATCTGTAAGCATCATCAGTCTTTTGCCAAGCTAGTAAGATTAATGACTAGAAAATAACTATTCAGGATTATTTTTTCCTTTACCTTAAACTTTAACCTAAATTCACTGCACAAATCTGTCACACTTCTACCTCTAACTTGATCAGAATTACATGGTTGTACTTAAGTCCTAGTGAGACCATAAGAGTCTAGCTACATATCCACAGATCAGAGCAATCAAAAGATGAAGAGCATCAATATCAGTTCAGTAATGTTCGGATATAGCCCTATACTTGAGCAAGGAGCACCAGTTATAAGCACAATTGAATGCTCTTAAAACATTTCAATGAACTGTGATGGGTGATGAAAAACTTCAAAAGCACTTTACACGCTTAAGGAAAATATAGTAATTTCTTTTAAAGATAGTCAATTTCTTGGTAGTCATAGCAGCAGTGTTGGTGTTATTTGTTTATATTTGCACAGCACTTTATACTCTTCTGAGTGCTTTCAAAGATATTATCTCACAACTATGTTTTTAAAAACTCAAAGGAATAAATACAAAATAACAGTTGGATACTGTTCATTGCAATAAACAGTTTATAAACCATTAGAAAGCCGCTGGTACAAGTCATTTAACAACAATTTGCTATCCTTCATGACGTGACAAATTCCTCTCCCCTAGTAGGTTTTTCCTACATATCTGTAAGCATCGTCAGTCTTTTGCCAAGCTAGTAAGATTAATGATTAGAAAATAACTATTTGAGATTATTTTTTTTCCTTTACCTTAAACTTTAACCTAAATTCACAGCACAAATCTGTCACACTTTTACCTCTAACTTGATCAGAATTACATGGTTGTACTTAAGTCCTAGTGAGACCATAAGAGTCTAGCTACATATCCACAGATCAGAGCAATCAAAAGATGAAGAGCATCAATATCAGTTCAGTAATGTTCGGATATAGCCCTATACTTGAGCAAGGAGCACCAGTTATAAGCACAATTGAATGCTCTTAAAACATTTCAATGAACTGTGATGGATGATGAAAAACTTCAAAAGCACTTTATACGCTTAAGGAAAATATAGTAATTTCTTTTAAAGATAGTCAATTTATTGGTAGTCATAGCAGCAGTGTTGGTGTTATTTGTTTATATTTGCACAGCACTTTATACTCTTCTGAGTGCTTTCAAAGATATTATCTCACAACTATGTTTAGCTGTACCAAGTTCATACCAATTTACAGATATTAAGCTTGAAAACTATGGTAGGAAACAACCTAAGATTCATATCGGCTTACACATGTTGAATGTCTACTGAAAATGCAACTTTCTCATTCTTTTTATCATATAATTTTCCAACCTACAAGAATGTGTCATTGTCCTCATTTATAAACAGAATAATATGAGGCTCACGGACATAGCCAATCTCACAGGACTAGTGATGGGGCTAGGATTTGAACCTGAGTCTTCTGACCTCTTGGCCAGCACGGCTGCTGGCCATCCACTCGTCCTGGGTCACTCTGTGAGATGGACGCTGGCTGTGAGGGGAAGAGGTGGAAAGCAACCAGCTAAAGGACAGCAAGCAGCGCTGGTGAAAAATACTACAATTTCCAGGTGGTGATGCATTTCATTGTGTAAAAGTGAATCAATACTTAACAGATTGTCCTGTGGATTCCAATCGTTCCCGGCTTCACATGCTGACTGTAACAGCTGCATTCTCTCCATGAAAACAGGTCAGATGGAGGCAACCAGTTGACTGAAAAGGTGGAAGAAAATAAGTATTTGAAAAAAGTCTCTGGAAACAAACTATTTTAAATTTCACCTCTGTAATTCCAAAGTCCAGAGCAACTATTTTTGGAATTAAGCACAAAAATAATATCCAAGGAATTTTGCACAACCTTAGGATATTACTTTCTGCAAACCAGTGATACCTAATACATGTGAAATCATGTATTTTAGGAAAATTTCACATATACACCCCACACACACTCTGTGATTAGAAATTAAGAACTTGACAAGGTGGTGAGTCATGACAAAGGTGGAGGTGGATGAGGCAGGTACAGTGTGAACTGGAAGGGAGCAGAGTCCAGAGCTACATGCATCCTCCACATAGAAGGAGGTGTTAAACCATCCCGGGGCACTGAATACCACCAGCACAGCTGTTTTACTTCCTGATCTCTGTTGAAAACTAATAGACAAAAGTCTCTTCACAGGCTTTAGCAGTCCAGACATACTGAGCTGGGAATCTTTTGTAAGAATGAATCTTCGGTATAATAATGAGACATAAAGTTTATAATAATTTAGATATATGTGATAAACATGTCTTGAATGTAGTCAAATTTTTAAATCATGATAACTGACATCATATTGAGAACAATGGTATATGTATAACAATGGTGTGTTCAGACTACACCCCACTCTGTCACTGAGAGTTAGTGATTTTTGTGGTAGTATTTTCTTTTATTTCTTCTGTTGTCTATTATTTATTTATTGGCATTTGAGTGA
>NW_005363687.1:2278945-2296808 GCF_000412655.1 Myotis brandtii
TGGTTGAGTGTGGACCTATGAACCAGGAGATCATGGTCCATCCCCAGTGTGAGGTGCGCAGCTGATCAATGGTTTTCTCACTCACTCTTCCTTCCTTTTTCTTTCCCCTTTTCTGTTTCCATTTACCTCTATATTGCTATTGGCAGTTGTCTCTCAGAACCCCTAGATTCAGGCAGCCTAGAACCAGGCTTTATATTGGAGATAAGCAGATTCAGTCCCCAAATCAGTGGAAGTGTCCAATCAGCTCATGAATTGGTGTCCACGTCCTCCCTTCTCCCTGGGCCTTTCATTTACTTAGAGTGGTACTAGCCCAAGCAGGCAGCCACCAGCCACTGGGGCTATTCAAATTTCATTTCCAGTCAATTGAATTGCATAAAATTTAAAATGAGCTTCCCCAGTTGCCAATGGCTACCATAATGGACAGCTTTTCCCATCATCACAAAGAGTTCCTTTGGTTACTCTCTGAGCTATAAGCCCAGACATTTTTTTTCCCTCAGCAGCAGGTTTTCTTTTCATTTTTTTTCTACTTAAAAATATCTTTATTGTTGAAAGTATTACAGAGGTCCCCATTTTTTCCCATTGACCCCTTCTTGCCAACACCTCCCTCTACCCCAGGCCTCACTCACTATTGTCTGTGTCCATAGGTTATGCATATATGCATCTAAGTTTTTTGGTTAATCTCTTCCCACCCACCCCTGCCTTCCCTCTGAGATTGCACAGTCTGTTAGAAGCAGTTTTTCTTAAAGGACTTTGCAGGCATGAGCTACATAGCCTGCCTCCCCCCCCCTCCCCGGGTTTCAGACAGGGAGCCTGGCTCTGTGCCCTACAATTGCTTTTACCCCGTTTTCTCTCCAGGCTCCTAATGCCGGCGCTTGGATCCAGAGCCCGACAAGTCCATGGTTGTACAACCATACAAGCTCAGAATTGCTCTCCTTTTTCTGGTCTTCAGACCAGAAGCTGCTTTTAGATTTTTTCTTTTTGTATTTTAACCATTAAAAATGATCATCTGAAGCAGAAGAATTTCTGGTGCAAAAACTTTGTGCATATTGGCCTAGAAGTAGTCCATTCATTTTTACTGTATGTTTATATTCCATGACATTTTGAATAATCTATGTTTATTTACACATATCCACATTAGGCTACTTTTGGCTGCTTCCAATTTTACAAATTAAAATAAATGCTGTCATTGATATTCCTTTTTAAAAATGTATCTTGATTATTTATCGAAGTATTACAGATGCCCCCTACTTCCCCCATTGATCCCCTCCACCCACACCCGTCCCCCACCCCAAGCATTCACCCTGTGTCCAAGGGTTATGCATACATGTATATAAATTCTTTAGTTAATCTCTTCCTACACACACACACACACACACACACCACCCCCCTGCCTTCCCTCTAAGATTCTGCAGTTTGTTCCATGCTTCTATGTCTGTGGATCTATTTTGTTCATCAGTTTATTTTGTTCATTAACTTCCACATATGAGTGAGATCATGTGATACTTGTCTTTCTCTGACTGGCTTATTTTGCTTAACATAGTACTCTCCAGGTCCCTCCATGCTATCTCAATGGGTAAGAGGTCCTTCTTTTATACAGCTGCATAGTATTCCATTGTGTAAATGCACTCTTCTACTGGTGGGTACTTGGACTGTTTCCAGATCTTAGCTATTGTAAATAGCACTGCTGTGAATATAAGACAATTATTTCTGATTGGTGTTTCTGGCTTCTTAGGATATATTCCTAGGAGTGGGATCACTGAGTTAAACGGCAATTCCATTTTTAATTTTTGTACATGCCTTCTGCACAAGTGGTAGAATTCTCTTCTGGGCTCATAGCAAGCACAAAATAAAACTTCTGGGTGATAGGAAGCATGCACAATTAATATTATTTTGTATTGTGCTGCAAAATTTTTGCACCAATTTACTCATCGTTCTCCACAGTTCATCAAGATTTGGAATTTATTTTTGTACCTCTGTTGGGTGTAAATGCCATCTTATTTTAATTTTAATTTCTCCAATTGTTATAAAATACATCTTATTATTTTTTGTTTTATTATTGATTTTGTGGGGGTTGAAACATTTGGGTTTCTTCGTTTGTTGTTTACATATTAAAGTCTTTTTAAAGTATTTCTATTTTCTTCTTTATTACTGATTTTTGTCATGCATACTGTCTGACTTTTTAGAGTTTGCTTTGATGATGTTTAATTATTCAGAAGTGTCTTTTTTATATTAAGAAATCAAATTGATTTGTTTTTAATTATGATAATTTTTATTGTGTCTCTAAGTCAATAAATTATTTCCTAGTCCTAGATATCTTTCTGTGGTATTTTCTTCAACATATTTAAATATTTCTTGTTCACATATAAATATGTACCACATCTAGGTTTATCTCTGTGTGTGTGTGTGTGTGTGTGTGTGTGTGTGTGTGTGTGATGAGCTCATAATTTAATTTTTAATACACATGATCGATCAGAGGCTCTACAACCCTTTGTGTGTAGCATTTCCTCTCCCATCTGACTTATAATGTACCTATGTATCATGCTAATGTCCAATTATATGTAGCTATTTTTCTATTCTCTCCAATTTTTACCATTGTCTGTTCATCACACAACCAATTTCACACTGTCTTTGCTACCACTCTTTATATCTTGTGAGGCAAACTCCCTTTACCTTGCATGTATGCCTCTTAATTCTTGCCTCAAAAACAGTAGTCATTTTAACTCTTATATTTACTTTATTGATTTGTGTGTATGTGTGAGAGAGAGAGAGAGAGAGAGAGAGAGAGTTGTTGTTCCACTTAATTTATGCATTCACTGGTTGATTCTTGTATGTGCCCTGACCAGGTATCTAACCAATAACCTTGGTGTATCAGGACAATACTCTAATCAAGTGAGCAGCCTGGCTAGGGCTCAACTCTTACATTTTCCCCCCGTCCCCCTCCAGAAAATGTGAGTCAATGTTTCTCTGACAGTGAACTCTCTACACTGAGATGGCCACTGGGAGCAGCAAGTGGAAGCAGCTCTATTGTAGGGACAAAGAGGAGCATGTATAGGAGAAATACACCTCATGCTTCTGTATTATTTTTCTTTTCATTTGTTTTTATGATTACTAAAAAGCCAAGAATTATTATTTCTTCCAATTTTCATCAAATATTTGCCTCATATAAAGATGTGTTTCACTGTTTAATTATGAATAGTTTTGATTCTCCCTGATTTAAAGATCAGGTTTTCATACAAAATAATTTTGCCAACTGTAAACAGGATCCGTGTCTACTGCTGGTAGTCTCACAGGAAGGACATTGTGGTATAACAGGGAAGAGTTTTATGATACTACATTTTTTTAGTGAGGTTCAGGAAAAAGGGCAGATCTAGAAGTTTAAAAGACAAATGTGAATTTCAACTCTTTTCGACAGCATCCCTAACAAGTTGCCATTACACCTCTGCTTGAGGGTTATAGTGACAGAAATGCATTACCTTCCACAGTGGTACATTGCATCTTTGCTGTTTCTAGCTGTTACTTCCATATACATAATTAAACATGGGACCCTCAGTTTCTTCAACTAATAAAATGGAATCAAAATGATAATATTTTAGAGCAGAGGCTTAAAGATAATATGTATGAAATGCATATCATGTTGTCACTGACATTCCAAATGTTCAGTTGATGTTAGTGACCACTATTAAAAAATTATATCAAATATTTGACATGAATGAGAGACAATGTCCCTGTAAGATTAGGATGTAAACACTCAAAGTAAACTTAAGATTGTTTAGGCATAAATGCAATCCCATAGATATAAAACTAGAACCCGGTTCATTGACAGAACAATGATATAGAAAAAAACTGCAGGAAGACCTTAACATGAATAGGTGAATAGAGAACATGGCAAATATTTCAGTGTTAAGGTATATTTGTAAATAAAGATAATATAAAGTATACACACACATCATATAGAGATATTCACATCTGTTGAGGCAGACAGTAATCAGAGAGAGAGAGAGAAATGCCACTTACAGCCTTCTGTGCAAAAGCCCTGGTACTGAGTCTCACAACACACACATGTTTAGATGATTGGTCACCCAGTAGAACACAAAGTGCTTTGCTGATAAGAACTAAAATTTAAGTCAGCTTCAGTGACACCTGATAAAATGAACTATTCTTTACCCAAAGGTAAATGAAACTCTGCCGAAACCGGTTTGGCTCAGTGGATAGAGCGTTGGCTTGCGGACTGAAGGGTCCCGGGTTCGATTCCGGTCAGGGGCATGTACCTGGGTTGCGGGCACATCCCCCGTAGGGGATGTGCAGGAGGCAGCTGATCGATGTTTCTGGCTCTCTATCTCTCTCCCTTCCTCTCTGTAAAAAATCAATAAAATATTAAAAAAAAATGAAACTCTCATTCATTTCAGGTCAGACACTTAACAATTATTGAAAAAATTCATTAAGATAAAATTACCAACCTAGAGACTCCAACTGTCTACAGCTATTCCAAATCTAACATCAGGGGATGCAAATTAAGGTGGAAACTGATTACTACTGATTGAAAAGATATTTATATAGCATTTAAATAATTCATAGAAAGCCCTGCAGGCATGGCTCAGTGGTTGGACACAAAGTTCTTTGCTGATAATAACTAAAATTTAAGTCAGCTTCAGCGACATCTGATAAAATGAATTGTTCTTTACCCAAAGGAAAATGAAACTCTCATTCATTTCAGGTCAGACACTTAACAATTATTGAAAAAATTCATTAAGATAAAATTACCAACCTAGACACTCCAACAGTTTACAGCTATTCCAAATCTAATAACATCAAAGGATGCAAATTAAGGTGGAAACTGATTACTACTGATTGAAAAGATATTTATATATCATTTAAATAATTCATAGAAAGCCCTGCAGGCATGGCTCAGTGGTTGAGCATCGACCTATGAACCAGGAGGTCACAGTTCCATTCCTGATCAGGGCACATGCCTGAGTTGTAGGCTCTATCCCCTGTGTGAAGTGTACAGGAGGCAGCCAATCAATGATTCACTCTCATCATTGATGTTTCTATCTCTTTCTTCCTCTCCCTTCCTCTCTGAAATCAATAAAAATATATTAAAAAAAAGAATTCATAGAAAAAACTAGTGGGACAAACTGCACAATAACATTCTGTAACAGAGGATTCAAATTCTTTGTTCACTAGAACAAAGATTACAATAGATTATCATGATTATGAAATATTAATGCATATATATTTAAGAATGATTTTTATTGAGGAAAATTTTCTTTATTTGATGAATAAAATAAATGTATTTCTATGGAATCACATGTTTTTAAATTAGTAATAGTATTTCACTAGTTTTTCATTCGTTAAGGTGGACTAAACACCAAGTGCTTTAAAAATTTTCACTAAGAAACCAAACATTAAAATTGTGGTAATGAAAAATCAGTATATTGATAGGTAAATAAAGAGATAGATACTTTATATATATTTGACCTTAAAAATGTAAATGTGTAGTGAAATTAAGTAAGTTTGACATCTAAAAACATTTTGGTCCATCCGAGATGTGATCCTAAACCATGAGCTTCTATTATGTAAATAACCTTATACTGAACAGTGATCATGGCATTTAAAGCTAGAATATACCATGTTAACTTAAAAATAAAAAAAAGCAAACACGCATCATTGGAAATAAATAAAAATAGCTTTTTGAGAATCATTAATTCAGGCAGAAGCCCAAATAATATTTTGATTAGAAGACAAAGGCAAAGTGTATTAATGAGAAAGTGAAGGGGGACAATTGCATCGATGGAAGGAAGGCATTCTATTGGTGCAGATAACATAACATAGTGATGCTACTTCTGAGCAATGCTTTTAATTTTCAGTCCAGTAGTCATCAGTTCAGAAGTCATAATAACTGATCACTTGCTATCTTGGCAAACAGTTCTTTGAGGCATAATATTGCTTACAACTAGTACAAAGGTTATTTCGCCCTGTTTTAATATCCCAAAGATTTGATGTATAAGACATGGGAGGCAGTTCCTCTGGCCGGGCAGCTCCATTTTAAAGTCTCTACATTTATATTATTATTTACATCTTCCCCTTTTAATCTAGATCTTTCTTTGAAAGCATCGCTGATCAGTCCTCAGAAAGCAGCACTGGTTCACTGTTCAAAGCATCATTGGGTCTTCATTGTCAGGTGGCTCATTTTGGATGAAATGTTATGGTTCAAAAAGCCCTGGACACAAATCATAGCTTCAAGCCTTACTAGCTTTGTGACTTGATCAAATTGCTTAATCATTCCAAACCTCTATTTTTTTTTCTTTTTTTTACCGTTGAAAGCACAAATAAAACAATGCTGACTTAGCAGTACTGGCAATTATGTAAGTGTCTAGCACAGAATCTGGAAAATTATAGGTTCTTGATAAATATGACTTCTCCCTTTTAAATAATGTAGATTGCTTCTAGGAGTCCCAGTCACTTCTTATTTACTTCTGACAAACGATTTTTTTAAAGTGCTAATTATAAAACAGACTAATTATGTTGTAGCCTTGGGAAGTTTTAGAGTAGGTCATTAAAGTTGTAATTGTGGTGCAACTTTTTTTAGAGAGAGGTCTGGTAATAAATCCCCAGAAACTTTTGTATAATGTAGCTATTTTACTTGAAGCCAAGGAACAGAATGAGAAAACTAGTGCTTTTCATCTTCAAAAGAGTGTAGGAGCTTTAAGTAATTAGTAGGGACAGTTCGCTTTTATGCACGAGGCCAGGGCGATGATCTCTGTTGGCAAAGGAGGAAATGAGTGCCCAGAGGGATACATCACTTACTCCCAGGTGCTGTGAGCAGGGTGCGAGGTGTTTGTGCTTGTACATGTGCAAGTGCAGTTATGTGCGTGTGAGTGTTTGTGGTAGAGGTGGGTTTGAATTGGAAGGAGTAGTGGGGAATCTTAATGAAGACTTAGGCAAAGGCTTACTATTATAGTCTTTATAAGTTTGTTAAGACCTCTAATATCTAGGAAGATTGGGGAAAAGGGACTGTGCTGCTGGTGTTATAAAAACAGGCAGGAGTGTTTGTTATATAGATACAGATATAGAGATAAAACTTACTGTGTGCTCTACAGAGTGTATGGCATGACCAACCCTGCTGATTCTAACCTCTTTGCTCTTAGGTCTATGCCTGCCTTTCTTGGGTTCTGTTCTCTGCCTCAGGAAACCACATTTCCCAGGCTCTCATGACCAACCCCTTCTCAGTAACGCTGGCCAGCAGGAAGCATTGACTTGGAAAACAGGACTCTGTTTCTTGTGTGTGTGTGTGTGTGTGTGTGTGTGTGTGTGGGTGCGCACGCGCTTTGCGCTTTCTGATTTCTCTGCAGCTTGGTTTATTTCTAGCAACAACTAGGCTCATTTAGGGTTCCATTTTCTGTCTTGAGAGACCCACTGGTTTACCCTGGTTTTCTTGATTCAGACTTCTCCTTTCATCCTGTCAGTCTAGAGGTGAGTGTGAGTTCATGCTCTTGCTAATTCCTATGCAAGTTTATTAATCTTGTCTAGCTTCTTGTTTTTGCTTTGTCTTTGCAATCAATTGCCTACTAAATTTCCCCATTTTGAATATTTAATGAGTTTTCTGTTTTCAGATATGCCATCTCTTTCTTTGGCAGTACTGTATATTAATTTTGAGAAAGGCATGTGAATTGAGGTGTTTAGAATGTGACAACATGCTATCTATAGTAATAAAAGGGTAATGTGCTAATTAGACAGAACATCATTCTGGATGTTCTTCCTGACAAAGCCGGGGCCAGAGTGAAGCCTGGGTCCTGGGTGCTAGAGGGAAGCCGGTGCCAGCAGCCGGGGGAAGGAAGGCCTACTTTTGCATGAATTTTGTGCATCGGGCCTCTAGTTAAATATAAATACATATTAAGTATCATTGTATTTTTATTAGTTTTTAGATTAATTCAATTATGCCATTATATAACTGTGAGCAAATAATTTAACTCTTATTTTCACTTTTATCTTTATCTGTACATTAAGTATAAAATGATAGGCTCCCTATTCTTCAAAAGATAGTTAATAATGAAATGAAGCACTTAAAAATATGCATTTTACTATTGAAACGGTCTAGAAAAACACAGGAAAGAGAAATAAATATGATCTCCAGTGTCAGTTTAACTTGAAATCAAATCTAAGTTCTAACACAGGCTTATCATGTGGCCTGAGACACAGAAGGAGGACCTCAAGGAGATTAGGTTTCTCTTCATTTATTACACAAGATGTAGAGGTACTTTCTGATAACATTTTCTCATTGATTTGTCACAGATAAAAAACACATAGGAATATCAAATGTATCACCCATAACTTGATTAACTGAATCAATCTCTCTGTCTCTTTTTTTTCTTTTACAAAATAATCATCATGTTTTATTGATTTCAAGTCACTGTTCACCTCTGTATTTCCATTTCAGCTTGTCAAACATTCCAGTTAAATAACATTATTTTTCATTCTAATTTGAATTTACTGTCTATGGATATCCACTTAATTTTTTTCAGCTTGTACCAGAATGCATTTTCCATCATTTTAATTAAAGGTCAAGAATCATATTCATATCTCCAATCAAGATGGTGGCGTGGGTAAATATGGTACTCAAATCTTCTCACAATCACATCAAAATTACAACTAATGAACAACCATTATTCAGAACCTCCTGAAATCTAGCTGAAAAGAAGTTATACAATTAGGGATTTAAAGAAGTCACATAGAGACTGGTAGGAGTGGGGGGAGATGCAGAATAGTTTGGTCTCACACTCGTGTGTGGCAATTAATATTCAGAAGGCATATCTCGGCTGCAGAAGTGCCCCCTGAGGAGCCAGGCGTCCCAGACCCACACATACCTTCCAGCCCAGAGTTCCAGAACCAGGAAGTAAAGTCCCCATAACTTCTGGCTGTAAATACCAATGGGGATTGTGTCTGAGTGAGATGGAGGGCTGCTGGAGTCCCAGGAAATTCCTCTTAAAGATCCTGCACACAGACTTACTCAAGCTCAGTCCCTCCCAGTGAAGCCAACAGCAATCAAGACTCAACTACAATAGATAGTGCACACAGCCCACACAGGGGCACACCTGGAGGGTCCAGCTTAAGTGACTGGGGAGGCTGCACCACTGGTCCCTATAGGACACCTACTACACAAGCCCACTCTACCAAGTCCAGGAGATGCGGCAGCTCTACCTAATACATATAAATAAATGTAGGGAAGCTGCTAAAATGTGGAAATAAAGAAGTAGGTCTCACATGAAAGAACAGGAGAAATAGCCAGAAAAATAACTAAATAAAGTGGAGGCAAACAAACTACCAGATACAGAGTTCAAAACTATAGTTATAAAGATATTCAAGGAACTTAGTGAGACCTTCAAAAAGCACATAGAAACCATAAAAAAGAGCCAGCCATAAATGAAGGCTACACTCACTGACATGAAAAACACATTACAGTGAAACTGCAATATAATGGATTAATTCAGGTGAGGGGGTGTCTGTAAAAGCCAAAAGTCCATTATATAATAAAGTATGTTTCCCAAATGAGTATGTAAAATAAATGACAAATTAATTAGGTTACCTGTTCTTACTTATGTAGACACATTTGTGTAATTAAAAAATTAAGTATGTATGAAAAATTCAATTTCACAGAAACGTTTGCTCAATGTATTACCGTAATTTTAAATTTACACTGAATAGGTCTAAAATGCGTGCATTCACCAGTCACCATGAGTAAACAAATGCACATAGTTGGTACGTGGTTTAGGTCATGCTTTGAAGCTTCTGCAGAAAGTCACGCCATGTGACAACAGAACCAATTAATGTGCAGCACGGTATGATCATTCACCAGATATTGTTCACGAGTGGTGACTATTAGATTCAATTATGTAGACTATAGTGGTAGTTATGTAATATTTATTTATGTAGGTGAAATTATACAAGATTGTTGTTCCCAACATATAGCCTATTCACTAAAATTACTTAAAAATAACATAAAATTAATAACTCAAAATAATTTAATTATAAGCAAATTATGGTTAAAAACATTTTAAAATTAACAAGGTATTAATTTTCACATATGACATATGCACCAGAAATTTTGTCCATTGAATCTGAAGTCCACTAAATCATGGTCCACAAAATTGAGGGTTTACCATACAGGGAGTCAACAGGAGAGTAGATGAAGCTGAGAATCAAATCAGTGATTTGGAATAAAAGGAAGCATAAAACACACAATCAGAACAGCAAAAAGAATTTTAAAAAATGAGGAAAGTGTAAGGAGCCTCTGGGACAACTGCAAGCATACCAACATTCACATTTTGGGGGTATCAGAAGAAGAGAGAGAACAAGGAATTGAAAAAATAATGACAAAAAACTTCCCTAATGTGGTGAAGGAAATAGACATATAAGTCCAAGAAGGGCAGAGAGTCTCAAACAAGATGAACCCAAAGAGGCCTTCACCAAGATACCTCAGAAAAAATGCAAATGGTTAAAGACAAAGAGATGGTTAGTTACCTGCTAGGGAGCTCCCATAAGACTGTCAGCTAATTTCTCAACAGAAACTTTGCAGACCAGAAGGGAGCAGCAAGAAATATTCAAAGTGATGAAAAACAAGGACATACAACCAAGATTACCCAGCAAAGCTATCATTTAATCAAAGGACAGATAAAGAGCTTCCTAGACAAGAAAAAGCTAAAGGAGTTCATCACCATCAAATCAGTATTACATGAAATGTTAAAGTGTCTTCTTTAAGAAGAAAAGAAGAAAAAAAGATTAAAAATATGAACAATAAAATGGCAATAAATACATATCTATCAACAATAGAATCTAAAACAAAATAAACATTCATTTTGATGGTGTCCAGATGGAAAGGGGGTTGAAGAGATGAGTGAAAAAGGTAATGGGATTAAGAAGTACAAATTGGTTGTTACAGAATAGTCATGGGGATATAAAATATCACATAGGGAATAATCCTATATAATAAAAGGCTAATATGCAAATAGACTGAACAGCAGAACAACAGAACAACTGGTCGCTACGACGTGCACTGACCACCAGGGGGTGCACGCAGAACATGATGGGCGTTGGCCATGGCGGATGGTGGAGCAGGTGAAGGGGGCACCAGACCAAGTGGGGCACCAGTCACTGTCATTGGGGTGAGCCTCTGGTGGTTACTGAAAATTCTTTCCCCCCCTCCCCACCTCCCCTGTGTGCCACAGTCCTGCCTGGTGCTTGCACCTCTCCTGAGGGGCGTTGGGGCAGCAGCCGGCGCTTTCACCTGTTAATGGTGCCGGCCCCAATCGCTCCTCACTGACAGCAGGTGAGAGCAGGGCTGGAGCTGTCAATGCGTGGGAGTGGTGGCAGCGGGAGCGGGGCTGCCAGCAGAGTGGGGACCAGGGGCCACAGTGGGAGGGGCCAGGCAGGGGTATGGAGGATGGGCTGAGACCTGCCCCTGTGGCAACCGCAGCCTCGTGGCCCACAGTTCCTTTCAAGGTGCACAAATTCATGCACTGGGCCCCTAGTATTGTAATAACTATGTATGGTGTCACATGGGCATGAGATTTAATGATCACTAAGCTATATAATATCTAATCACTGCAGTGTACACATGAAACTAATATAAGTTAACTGTAAATGAATAATCAAAATACATTTTAGAAAATCATAACCATATCACTATTAGAAAGAATATCCTCTCATATGCCTTTACTAGCTCACCCATTCTTACCTGTGCTCTGGCATGATACTCCCAGTTCTCATATGACATTATAGTTTAGAATTTATTTCATTATTTAGTCTTATCCAAGCTAATAATATTGATATCACCACCTTTTTTTGACCTTGCTTTGTTACTAGAACTCTAGTCACTTGACTCATGCTGATTAATCTCCAAGGATATACATGCTTTCACTGGAAAGACTCAGAAAATTTTGGATGGAAGGAATGGCAGCTGGACTTAGGAATGTCTTTTCTTTTTAAGAGAAAATGTAAGATAGCAAAAAGAGCACTGAATTTAGAAATAGAATCCAAGGATTTAATCCTTATTTACCCTGTAAGCCCTTTGATGGCTTTGGCAAGTCCCCCATCTTTGTCTTATAATACTATCTATCTTCTGTGAAATGAGGTGGCTTAAATGTCCTTTATGATTTCTTCCACCTCCATCATTCTATATTTGGTTCTACTACTATACTTACATCTGGTTTCATTTGGCTGTCATCTATAAATATATAATTAAGGCTTTACTTTTATAGCAGTTTTAGGTTAACAGCAAAATTGAGGGGAAAATACAGAGTTATCCTATATACTCCCTTCCCCCACAGGAGCACAGCTTCCCTATGAACAACATTGTCACACATTTGTTGTAACTGATGAATCTACACTGACACCTCATAATCATCCACAGTGCATAGTTTACATTAGGATTCACCCTTGTTGTTGTACCTTCTGTGGGTTTGGACAAACATATAATGATGTATGTCCATCATTATGGAATCATGCAGAGTATTTTCAGATACCTCATAATCACCCACAGTGCATAGTTTACGTTAGGGTTCACCCTTGGTGTTGTGCATTCTGTGGGTTTGGACAATCATATAATGATGTACTAGAGGCCCGGTGCACAAAAATTTGTGCACACCCTAAAAATTCTCTGTGCTCTGACTATTCATCTCACCCCCGATCCTTGGCAAACACTGATCTTTTTTTGTGTGTCCATAGTTTTTGCCTTTTACATGGTGTCATACAGTTAGAATCATACAGTATGAAGCATTTTTAGATTGAATGCTTTCACTTAGTAGTATGCACTTAAATTTTCTCCATGTCTTTCTTATGGCTTGCTAGCTCATTTCTTTCTAGCCTTGAATAATATCCCATTGTCTGGATGTACCACAGTTTAGTTATCCATTCACCTACTGAAGGACTTCTTGGTTCCTTCTGTTGTAATGTACCCCACGAATCACAGAAGGACGCCTCAAGAAGTCGAATTAAGGAGTCACGTTTGTTTCGAAGCTGGGACGATGAGGGGCCAATGCTCTCCAAATCTCATAGTGGTTAAATAGCCGCAACACCAGATTTATGTAGGCAAAAATCACAAAGGTATTGATTACATCTCGGGGTTTGAAATGAGGAACCTGGTTTGCAAAAAAAAAGCAGTTTGTTACAGAAGCTAGATTGAGCCGATTAGTTATCTACAAAGATTAATTATAGTTTTGGGTCTTGGGACCACTGAGTTGACAGAAACACATTATCTGGAGCCATCGGGTCTTGGGGCCACTGAGTCAATGGAAACACATTATCTGGAGCCACTGAGGCAATTTAGAGTAATTGTGCAGTCCTGGTCTCCAGGTACAGAGGAATGTTTTCTAAAACCAGTATGACCACAACCAATGGGGTATTCAAATTACAATCAATAGGGTATTCAATAAAATGGGATGATTTATATAATTCAGAAAATCAAAGTAACTTTTCTATTATTTTAGCAAGCAAATAATGACAGAAGCCAAGTCAGCAGGGTTAAAATATTAAGCATTTACCCAAACATGGTTGCTACCATGCTTCTTTTCCAAGTTGTGGCAATTGTGAATAAAGTTGCTCTAAACATTCTTATGCAGGATATTGTATGAACATAAGTTTTCAACCCCTTCAGCTAAATAGCAAGGAGCATGATTGCTGGATGATGTGATAAGGCTGTTTAGTTTTGTAAAATACTGCCAAACTGTCTTCCAAAGTATATGCACCATTTTGCATTTCCACCACCATGAATGAGAATTCCTGGTGGCCCCCATTCTCACCAGCATTCCTTTTTTGTCATTGTCTGTTGGGGTCCAGCCCCAGTAGGTCCAGGGGTTTCCATAGGTGTGGACGGAGTCGGGAAGAAGGAATGACACAGAGGCAGTGTTCAGGTGATCATCATAGCCAGGTTCCTCTTTTTATTGTCCTCTTACATCTGTATTTATACTCTTTGATCTTAATCCTATCCATTCTATTCCAAAGGTTAGGGCGTTTCTTATCTCCATTCCAAGGTTACTCTATTGTGCTATTAAGCTACAAGGAAGTAACTGAAGGAGGTTATTCTAAGTAAAGATTATGTAGGTTAAGCATGATTGTTCGTAATTAAAGGGATTAACTACCCGCCTGGCACTTAGTTAAGGGGTTTTACTGATAAAAATCCTCACCTGGGGAAACAACCTTTCTTGGGGAGGTGGTCCTGTTTAAAACACATAGCGTTAAGAGGGGGAGCAAACATATTAAGAACAGTATGCCATATATGCCAGGTCCCTTGAAACAGATGTTTCTTCCCTGCAGTGACTGCGTCAAGCAGCAAGGGTGGATCCGCTTCCAGCAATTGTCCTGGATTTTGGTCCTTCTGATGGGTGTGTAGTGGTATCTCATTGTTGTTTTAATTTACATTTTCTTAATGACAAAAAATGTGGAGCATCTTTTCATATGCTTATTTCTCATCCTTATATCTTCTTTGGTGAAGTGTCTGTTCAGATCTTGGGCCCACTTTTTAATTGTGTGGTTAGTTTTACTATTCTTGAGTATTACGAATTCTTTGCATATTTTGGATAACAGTCTATTATCAAATAATACCTTTACAAACATTTTCTCCCAGTTTGTTGCTTGCTTACTCATTTTTTCTTCACATTGTCTTTCATGATAAATGTTTTTTTGTGTGTCTAAGATATACTACAGTATGGGGGAATTCCTATTATTGAAAATCAAATGAAGATGTGATTGTATAACTGGGTCATAAAGAGTCAATGAAGCAAAGAACTTGAATCAGTTTTAAAATTAAATAATTTGCTGTACTTAAACTGCTTATTGCCTAAGTGTGATTTAAAAAATAAGAAATTGAAAATACAAATGTGCTTATAATGAAAAGTCACCAGCCTTGGTCTTATCTTTCTACACAAACTCCCCCACCCCCCAACTCTCTCAACTTGCACTCCCTCCCCATTCATGCAGGCAAGCCTATGAAATTATTTTCCTTTGACATTTTCCTGGTTGTTAACTTTATATCTCTAAATAACACATTAAGCCTCTATTACTTGATTTATCTACCAGCTATGGTGCATTGACTTTCTATGATTATGGGAATTTAAATCACTTACACCCCACCCCACCACTTCTTTCTCTTTCCTACCTGGTTTTACCACTATTCTCAGTTCTCAAAGTTGATCTTAATAGCACATTCAAGGAAGTAGAATAGTATGGTTAAAAAATGGGGCTTTGTGCAGAATTGAGGTTGATCTAGTCACATAATTCCAGTTTTCTCCTAACAGATTTTCAGCTTTAGAGGAATGATTATATTTGACGGCACATGCATTTAAACCTCCAAGCCTGTGCCACTCTTTTTTTTTTTTTCAAAGCAAGACCTCACTTTCATCTCAGTCTGAATTGCATGAGGCTTTTAATATGAAATCACTTTCCATTCAGTCCAAAGTTTCCTTGTTGCTGATGAATGTCATACATAATGAAAGATAATATCCATTTATCCTCAGAAGTAAATCATTTATCTCACAAGGAAGATATATTATTGTGAATTCTGATCAAAGCTTCCCACTTCCTTTAGCCATCAGAAATGCTGCACCCTGTTAGCCAACTGTACAACATCCTGGGAGAAACAAGGGAGACTATGCTGTTGAACGAGAGTTCAGCAAACTCTAGAGGTTTCTAAAATGGCTTTAAAAAAAATCATGTTTAATGTAGAACCTTCTGTGATCCAGGAGTGTAAACTGTAAAAGTCTTTTTTCGCTTTCTTCACTTAATTAAATCAGAAAGCTGTGAGACTCTTTGCAGCTTGCTCTGTGATGTCTGCAAACGGATTTGTGACTGACACTGTGTGGATATGTTGCTCCCTTTCTTAGAGAGACAATAATTATTACCACTTCTTTTGAAGCCTGCGGTGAGCGGTTTTATCAGTTCATTTGCTAATGAGCTCCCTGTCTCCTTTACAATGCCAATCACAAAGGCACCTTTTAAATAAGATCTATCTCCCAGATTTATTTTCCTTTTCCTATTCCTTATCAGGCTGAGGTCTGCATTGCTTCAGGGAATCGCCCTCACTACCCCGGCAGGGGACAGGCTGCCCTCTGTGACCTCTTGTTTGTACCCTACTCTCTCCTTTTCTCCTCTGGGGACAGTGAATTCCAGAAAGGACATCCCAGTTTTCCAGAGGCATCTCTTCCTGTGTCTTCTCTCTTATTGTGTAGCTGCTCCACGCTGTACATCCACCTTCACTGCTTTTCAATTCAATAGCGTGCGAGTGCCTCGATAGTAAATTATCCTGAGTAAAGTGAGATGCAGAATGAAGCAGAGAAAATGGGCTTTCTTTTCTCCTTTGTTTCTTTCTTCCTTTGTTTTTCCTTGGGCTGCTGGCCAGCATGCTCTTGCGTTTATTCAGAATTTATGCAAAGTAGTAGCTAGTGACCCAAACCATCAAGTCACAAATCAGCACCTAACATTTACAAATGGCATTACTTCATCTAGTTGCAGAATTTACCAGGCGACCGAAAAACACACAATGGGTGCTCAGAAGATTCAGGAAAAACCCTTTATTTGCCCTAACCGGTTTGGCTCAGTGGATAGAGCATCAGCCTGCAGACTCAAGGGTCCTGGGTTCAATTCCCGTCAAGGGCATGTACCTTGGTTGCGGGCACATCCCCAGTGGGGAGTGTGCAGGAGGCAGCTGATCGATGTTTCTCTCTCATCGATGTTTCTAACTCTCGATCCCTCTCCCTTCCTCTCTGTAAAAAATCAATAAAATATATATTTTAAAAACAACCCTTTATTTGCAGATGTACCAGTACAGTGACTCAGGGGAGTCCGTTTCCAAAGCCTGAGCACTGAATGCGGAGGGTCTCTCCCATTTACCCCCCTGGTTTCTTTGTCTCCCCAGATATGCACCAGGCTTCCCGACTTTTCAGGGCTTTGCAGTCCCTCTGTGGGTCAGGATGGGGGAAGTGAGGTTACACCCAAAGGCCTGGCCTGGGTGGTGCCAGTGACCTCCCCTCTGGCTAAGCTGTTAAATTCTTGGTTCCTGGCCCTTGTGAACTGGGAGTATTTTGGAAAACAGATTATTGCCTCTGGAAGGGGCCGTGAATTATAGGCTAACAAGAATGTGCATTAGGATACTGGTTACTGGCACAGATTCAGATTGCTAGCCCTCCTCACCCCCCAGGTTGCCCCCTATATTCCCCCTCAATCTGGTCTTCACCACATTCCTGAAGTAGCCTTCATGTGCTTAGGCCATTGAAGAGCCAGCAATTGAAATTCATACTGTCCCCTTCCAGACTCCTTGAGCTCATGGCATCAACCTGTGGTTGCTATAAGTACAGTGGGGCTTTGACTTATGAGTTTAATTTGTTCCGTGATGGAGCTCGTAACTCAAATTACTCGTATGTCAAATCAAAAAGTGAACGAGTGAGACACGTGATGCTGGGCTGATGTTGTGGCGTTCACTGTGACGTTCGCTGCGCCAACTAGCAGTGGGGTATCTGAAGCTGGCTTGTAACCCGAATTTTAGCTCGCAACTCAAAGCAAAAAATCGGCTGAGAGACAGCTCATATCTCGAAAAACTCGTTAGTCGGGACACTCGTAAGTCAAGGCCCCACTGTACAGTTTGAACTGCAGGGGCCCTTTAAATGCCGATTTTGTTTTCAGTAAATACGCAGTCTGCCCTTCATATCTCTGGACTTTGCATCCTCAGATTCAACCAATCTGGGATCAAAACCAGAATTTTTTTTTATCTTTTTATATATTTTATTGATTTTTTACAGAGAGGAAGGGAGAGGGATAGAGAGTTAGAAACATCGATGAGAGAGAAACATCCATCAGCTGCCTCCTGCACACCCCCCAC
>NW_005363687.1:2297853-2312416 GCF_000412655.1 Myotis brandtii
TTTTTTTTTATCTTTTTATATATTTTATTGATTTTTTACAGAGAGGAAGGGAGAGGGATAGAGAGTTAGAAACATCGATGAGAGAGAAACATCCATCAGTCGCCTCCTGCACAACCCCAACTGGGGATGTGCCCACAACCAAGGTACATGCCCTTGACCGGAATCAAACCTGGGACCCTTCAGTCCCCAGGCCAATGCTCTATCCACTGAGCCAAACCGGTTTCAGCAAAACCAGAATTTTTTGATGTGGAGGGCTGCCTGTATGCATTGTGCTACACCATTTTATGGAAAGGACTTGAGCATCCATGGATTTTGGTGTCTGTGGGTGTTCTTGTTGCTAGTGTGCACAATATGTCCTTTTGCAGTGATGTGAGGAGAGAATTCCAAATGCACACACGTGGAGAAGTTTAAAGGAGATGGTAAGGTTTTATTGTAAATTAAGGAGAATCAATACACTCTGAGGGACCTACAGGGTGGGCAGACTCTAGAAGCATGGCCATGAGGCTTTTGTAAATTCTCCAAATAGCTTCTTGGTTTAGGCAAAGGACAAAGAACCATTTAAGTTATTTAACCCAAACTTCTAACTTTTCCTGAGCTTGGATTGGGACCTCCTCCCAGTAAATTTTATTGGGTTTTCATGCCCTCTATCCAATCCAATTACCTTTCTGCTTGTTCCCACGCTAGGCCCTGCCCCTCTATTCATCATCCTGATCCGCATTGTGTCATTCAAAGTTTCATTACATCATTTAGTTTCTATGCTCATGCGTGGAGCAGAGGCATGTCCTCCCCCCACCTCCAGTACTGGCCTTTGGGGACCAGTGGTAGCTCTCCTAGAGTGTGTCAATGGGTTTGTTGACCAGTAAGCTAGTTGGATAGAAATTCTGTTCTGTTAGTAGTTCCTGCTTGCTTCCCAGTTTATGAAAATTATTTCATCCCCTTTTACTTTCTTCCTTATATTAATGCTGACAGACTTCGAACCAATCCCCTCGGACATGGAGGGGCAGCTATAGCTACATCTAGGGGTCAGTACCCCTAACCCAAACGTTAAGGGTCAACTGGAAATATAATGTGCCCAGGCTCCTTATCCTTCAAACAAGAGGTTGCTAAATTATCAAAGCAGGATATGGTTATGGCAAAAATATCGCACATTAACTGTAGCCCAGGTGTTCTTATTGATGATTCTTACTGAAAGGTTAACTTGGGTGGTGCGTGAGGGCAGGTTAAATAGCCATCTCAGGCGGTGATTAAAGAAAATGGAATTTATTAAAGAGAGGCGATGGGGGATGGAATGTCCAAAGGGAAGGGCTGCACAGCACCAAGCCAAGGGAACATTGGGTAGGTGATAGCAGCAAAGATATACTTGGGCAGTGAAGCAAGGAAAGGCCTAAAGAAGCAACAGGAAAACCCAGGCTGGTTTTCACTGAGAAGTCAGAGAAAAGTGGGTCTTGGAGACAGGTCAGGGGGTGAGCCTCGGATGAGCTGCCACTGCCCTGGTTGCAAGTCCCATGGGGTCCCTTAGAGGTTGGGGGATACGTGCCTGTGGGGGAATGGCTAGTACATGCTCCTTGGAGGAGGAGCAAGCACTGGGTCCTTTGTCCAGAGCTTCTTCATCTCTTCATTGCAGGTGGGAATCTTACTGGAGATCTAAGGGGAGGGTCTTCATAGACTATTCATCAGCTTTCCAGGTTTGCTCTTTCAGGGTGTGGTCTCCACTGATGGTGGGTGCCAGAGTAGGGGGTCATTCGTCAATGTGTCTGGTCCTGATGCAGCCGCGGTATCACTCGTCTGGTTTTGCTGCTTTTCTGGGGCTGGAGCTGAAATACAACTGAGGCCTAGATGTTATCTTTATGAAGGAAAAGGTCAGGGGTCCAAACCACATGACCAGCAATATAAAAAGTCAGGGGTCCAAACCACATGACCAGTGATCTGATAGGGGAGGATAGGTTACCCTGGGGCAAGGTTCTTGTTTCCCAGTTTTGCCCCTTGCTAGGCATCTGGAGCTTTCTGCCCTGGTGAGTTTCTGTACCTGGCCCATCATCCTTGCTCTGGGGGTCTAATACTTACTTCCTTAACTATTCAGATTTTTTTTTTTACTGCCATGTAGTTATGATTGCCAGATCTAAAGAATAAAATATAGGACATCCAATTAAATTGAATTTCAGATAAATGATGAATACATTTTTAGTATAAGTATGCCCCAAGTATTATACATGGACAAACTTATAGAAAATGTTGATTACCTGAAATGCAAATGTAACTGGGTGTCCTGTACTTTATCTGGAAGCCCTCCACACAGAAGAATCTGGTCTTTGTTGTCCTGTAGAAATCAGTTTCCCAGCTGAGTAGCTGCTATGGACTGACTTATGTCTCCCTAAAAGCCATATGTTCAAGCCTGTTGAAGGAAGAATGACCAACCTGCAAACAAATTTTGTAAGAGTTCAGTTGAGCCGAAACTGATGACATATGCCAGGGAGCGAGATCGCAAATGCTGGGAAGAATAACAGTGGCAGCTTCTTTTATGTGCTTGAGATTAAGAAGGGAATTTAAGGAACATGACATGAAGGTGGGAGGAAGCAAGGTGCAGACTGGACTACAGGACAGTTAGAAACATTATGTGCTCTCTTGAGGGTGGTTTCTTTGGAGGGGGCTGAAAAGAGGCAGTTCAAAGTTGAGTTATCCTATATGCCCAGAAGAAAATGGACATGGCTTGCTTAATGCAAAGCTAAACCTTTACTTTAAAAGGTTAGATGCCTGGAGTGTGAGTACTCACCATGACCTGCCAAATTAGACATTTGTGATCAGATCACACTGGGAAGTCACTTTCCGTAGGACTCCCCTCCCGCCTTATTTGCCCATGTCGGGAAGGAACAAAATTTCCTCTGCCCTCAAGATTCTTCTTGGTGATCCTATAATTGAATATACATGAGACAGATTAACAAGAGAAAATAACCAAAATATATTTTTTAAATAACCAAATTTAATGCATACATATGTATAGGAACTCTCCACACATGAGAGTCAGAGACCCCCACATGCAGGAAGCTCAGAGACAGAAAGGGGGTTGAGGTGCATAAGACATCCTGAGCTAAGGATAGGGGAAAGCACCTTAGAGTCTTCAAAGGGTTTTTGCAGGATGCTAAGAAGAGCAGGTGTTTAGTGAATAAAAGTCGCTCTGCCGTGTGAAAGGGTGAATATGTTATTGCTGATAATCTCTTATGGGCAAGGCTTCTACTTCAAACTCTCTTAGGCAGTTAAGTGTGAGGGACAGAGGTTTGTTTTGAGCCTGCGGCTGATGTTGCCTTTAGCTCTAAACACCCTGCTTCCTACAGAGGCACATCCTGGGGTGACTTGTTCTATACATCCACATCCCTAAGCCTGAACCCCCAAGTGATCTGGAGACAGGATCTTTAGGAATTAATTATGATTAAATGAGGTCATATTGTTGGTGGAGAAATTAGTGGGC
The DNA here is from genome assembly GCF_000412655.1 of Myotis brandtii. Taxonomy (NCBI): domain Eukaryota; kingdom Metazoa; phylum Chordata; class Mammalia; order Chiroptera; family Vespertilionidae; genus Myotis; species Myotis brandtii. The sequence goes on from NW_005363687.1 coordinate 2,301,317, forward strand.
CTGATTTCCAGTCATCAGTGGGCATGAGCTTCTTGGGATGCCGCTGAAATAAGCATTTGCAGAAGCCCCCATGGGAGAATGAGCTGTAATAACGGTTTTGTTCGTGTGGAGTTATATTGCTCAGGTTGTAAAGCCCCTTGCCCCTTGGACCAGCCCCCAAAGAGGGGCAGCTGTGGGTTCTGCAAAGCCAAAAGGAGGGCCAGTGTCCAGGGTCCATCCCATGCTGCAGCAGGGTCCAGCTCAGCATCTGTTAATTAAAGTCCATAGTCCATTGGGTGGATCCCAAATGGCCGTGAGCCACATGGGCCCAGGGGAGTGCACCCCTGCAACAGGAGAGCCAGGAGCCTGGCATGCCAGTGAGAGTCAAAAGTTTAAATATTGTTCAGAAGTTTAAATATTTAGGTTTTGCTCCCTTGCAGGGACCACACCTATTCTGGCCAATTACCTGTTCCCAGGTGTGATTGACAGTCAGGTAAACACATTCCCAAGTCACTCAGACCTTACTGGGCATGCGTCAAAACTGTCTTTGTCTGGTCCCTTCTGCCATTGATCAGCAGGGAACAGGCTTGGAAAATGTTAAACTAGCAAAGCTGTATAAATGGCATGCTTATATTATCTAGTCTTCCCCTTACTCCTTTCCTATTAAATAATAATCAGGTTATTATACTAAGCCAACCAGCCTATCATACTTTGTTATGGCCACCCATGCACTAATTCGGTAAGTTTAGAATATTTTACCCTGGCTCAGTTTTGTATTTCTTGTGAAGTTCAAACTGACAAGGATGGTCATTACTCCTGTGTAGGTATGATTGCCAGACCTAAAGAATAAAGAGTAAATTCCACTGACTAGTCTGGACATGGTAATCAATTGTTCTTCTTACTACAAGCAAGTAGAGGCAAGTGAAGGAATCTGATCATGGTTGTAGCCTAAGCATCAGAGAAAGTCTGTGATTGGCTAGTGTCTGAATCTTTGTAGCATCTTAAGTGAAAATAACATAGAGGAGTCATAGGGAATGGATGTAAAGACAAAAAAACTTTGCTCTGCTGTTGACTGGGAAATATCAAAGGCAGCCATGGTGTTATCAGTGGAAGTGGGGTGCCCACTGGTGGAAGTGGGGGATTCTTTCTCCACTGGGTGCTGCAGGTCAGGTGCTTATGATATCTTGAGAAAAAGAATGTTCTAAGACTAGCATGGGAGAATGAGTGATTTTTATTTGTGTGGAGATATATCTGTGGGTTTCAAAAGTCCCATTTCCCTTCAGCCAGGCCTGGAAAAGGTGCAGCTGGGGGTCCGATAGAGCTAAAAGCAAAGCCAATCTGCAGAGTTTCTGTTCTATGGTGGGGTTGAGTTCGGCAGATAATCAGGCTAGTTCCAGTCCATCAGTGCATTGTGTGTGGAGTCTGCGTGGCAGTGGGCTATGTGGGTGAGTGCAGAGCTTGAGAGCCCAACAAGCCAGGATTCCAGCATGAGCAGCAAGAGAGAAGGAAGGGAAGTCCTTTATTCAGGAGCTTATGTATCTCAGATTGGCACACCCATCCCGGCCAATGACCTGCTCCCAGGTGTGCTCGACAAGAAAGCACCCACTCTGTGTCACCCAGACTACTGGGCATGCATCTGTTCTCTCTTTGTCCATTCCCTTCTCCAGGATCTGTGGGGAAAAGACTTAGATAATATTAGACTGTAGTTTTTTGGTACAAATGGCATGCCTATATCATTTGGCCTTCCCTTTGCTTCTTTCCTGTTAATTAATTAATAACCAGGTTAATTACAATGGTATGAATGAAAAATTTTCATTAACTAGGGAAGTGGGGAAAGAGATAGATCCTGACTGTACTCTGACTTTAATGTTGGAACCTAAATTACCTGCCTAAATTTTCTGATTATCAGGCATACTGATAAGGAATAGGGGCAGCGTGTGTGTGTACCCCGCATGTACACAGAACATGCACTAAATCAAGACTCGGCAATTCCACTCAGAGATGACCAGCTGTGAGAGGTCAATCACAGACTTCTGTCACGCTTCTAAGTGGGAGAATTGGGGGTCATCTTGCATCCATACGACATGCCTTTTCTACCTATATTTAACAGGTTACCTTTCTTAAAAACTAGACTCTCACATTTTTCAGAATCAGAATTAGTAAATGTAGGATTTTCTCCATAAATGTGAATCCTTTTGTTCTTGTTAGGGCAATTACTATTTTACTACTTCTTGTAATATTGAAATTATGAAGTCTTTGTGCAAGAGGGCCGATGGATTATTCCTTTATTTATCTTCTTAGGCTAAAAAGAGATTTTTCTTTTTACTTTTAAATAAAATAAAATCAAGGCTAAATTAGATAAAATGGCTCTGTCGGCCCACATGGCTGCTCTGGATAATACTGCTATGCACGCTAAGCTGTATAGTACATTCAAGCCATGTGATGTGTGTTAAATTTGTTAATGAGATGGTAAAGCTGAGGCATAACTCTTGACCAAATAGGGGCTAAATGTCTATACAAAGCAAACCATTTATTCATACTGACATGAGAATTCCCCAGTCATTGGTTCTCCAAAGGTGAACGTGCCACATAGGAGAGTAAAATGACTTGATGTGAATGAGTTGTTGTCTCTCTGGTAATAAAAAAAAAATGACCAAATTATGTGGGTGGCTATTGGATATGAGTCCCTGATACTCTACCCATGGTTGAAAAGAACCTGTGATTGAGTAAACATGCATTTGTCATATTTTTTAACTTCTCAGGTTTGCAGTCATTCTCTTCCTTTCTGTCTTTAGGGCTCAAATATTATCAGAGTGTAGCATACCTCCTGGATTTGAGCAGATGCTTTCAAATTCGCTTCTGAAATCATAGCAGTCTTAGAATGCAACAAATGACCTCCATCTACTTTGAATTCAAACTTTGCCCAAGGGAAATTGTAAAAAACAAATCCCTAATTTTTCGCAGACACAACTCCGTTAGCAAGGAACATCAGAGTTGTAAGATGAGTGACATAATAAGCAACGGTTGCCTCTGTCAAGGAATTCGTGATGCAGGGTGTCTCAAAAAATGTATACACACTTTTTTTTTCTGATAGCTCAATAGATGTTTCTTTCTTTTCAGATTTAACCCACTGGAATTAATAATTATTTTAAGTGTGTATACATTTTTGGACACCCATATATTTGAAAGCCATTAATAACACATTGGAGAACCTTCCCGAGTTTGAAGGTAGCTGTTACTCTGCAATTTAAAATTAATCCAATTCCAAATTCTTCCATTTATAGTTGAAAGGATTTTGGAAATGCTCTACCTACAACCAATCTATAGGTAATTTAAATTCCAGTTGGTTAACTTAAACATCTTGCTGTTTTAATTAATGTTACTTTTACATAAGAACACTTAGTTACATTCTAAATTCAGTTAAAGACAGCTTATTCGTTAATCAGTGCCACAAATTCTCTGCAGCCAAACCTAGATCTCCGCTTCAACAGTGAGTGGCAGGGAAGGGAATCTGTTCTAACCCATCCATAACCTTTAGCCAGCAACTCTAGGCTGCAGATCCTTAGCTAGAAATGTTTCTAGTCCGCCCGGCACACATTGTCATTTAGATGGAGAAGTGCATTGGAATTCTGGCTTCTGTACTCCCCATCTCTTCAAGGCTGGGCAATTCATTGGCCTTGCTAAAATGCCATTCTCTGCATTTTTGTTTGGTGTGTGTGTGTGTGTGTGTGTGTGTGTTATTTTTGTTTGGTGTATGTGTATATGTGTTTAACTGAGGACAGCCTAAAGTCTAGAAGTGTCATTTTCATCCTTCATACTAATATTCCTTAAGAGGCTTCCCATCCATAGTTGGTGATTACCTTTATGATTAACATGAAGCTGAGCACATTTGCCTTTAAATGAATGATTACTCTCTCTGACATGGTTTGCTTAAGAACATTTTGAGATTGGATAATAACTTACACATCCAGGTCTTTAATTCTTACCATAAATCATGGCTTTGCTTCATAATATGTGGGCCATATTTTTAAGTACTAATCTTGGGAAAGGTGTATGATGATTTATGTGACTACTGAATTTCCATGCAGAATGTCGGAAAGTGCCACACATCAGGCAAGGACTTGAAAGTCAACCCCAGTTGAGTTTGCATTAGTGCAAACACCAGCTATGTAATTTTAGGATAAGACACTTGATGTTTCTGAACCTCCGTTTACTCACTGGAAAAGCTGGGATGATGATTCCAAATTCAAAGAACATGAAAAACTAACATTTATTGAGTGCTTACCATGACCCACAGGTATGCCATTTTCCCCCTAATAATACTAATAATTCTAGAAGGGAGCTACCATTATCATCTCCATTTTACAGATGAAGAAAAGAAGGCACAGGAGGGCTAAGCAGCTGGTAAATAGCTGCTCCAGGATTTAAAACCAGGCAGTGTCCCAAACCACCCTGCCTCTAGAATGGAAGGTTTAAATGCCTGATGATCCTTCCATTTTTCCAACCAAGGCCTGACACTGATGCCGAGGAGAACTGGCAGGGCATAGAGAAAAATACCTGGAGGGATGGTTCGTTTTTCAAATCAGCATTTAATAGGCCCCTTAAAATTGGCAGACGTGTATATCACTGACAAAATGTCTACATGTCTACTTCCCTGTAACATTGCCACTATCTCTCTTCTGAACTTAATTGATTTCTGCTAGTTTAAATTTTGTGTCTAAAATCCACTTTCCAAGAAGGAAACATGTATACTTTCTCCAAAGTATAAGCAGAGAGCAGGCACTACACAGGGATCAAAGCAAACATTTGTCAATTTTTCTGTCCTTCATACACTCCTCCCTGTAAATTATGTAAAATGCATCTTTGCAGATATGAAGACCTCTAGGTATAAAAATGGCCAAAATGCATGTGTGATTGCTCATTTTTCTCCTTCCTGGTATCATTTTCGTTTTATTTGGTTGATACTGGGAAATAGGGGTATTAAGTGAGTTGCCTAAAGTACACCATGCAAATACTAAGCACAGAAGCAAGACTATGAACTCAGCACTGTTACCCATGATATAGATGAGGAAGTCGTGCTAAGAGACCAGGTGTTGGCTGGGCCATCCACGTGGATAATCAAGACCCTGACAATGAAGACAGAGAAGGAATGGAGAAGAGGAAGTGAAGCAATGATAGTGCCTCCCTTTAGTGAGTAAGTGACCAGGTGAGGACTAAGAGGATAGTACAGTTTCCTCAGTGGTTCCCTTTAGTGAGTAAGTGACCAGGAAAGCAATAGGTGAGGACTAAGAGGATAGTACAGTTTCCTCAGTGGAACAGTGTTCATGTGGTTTTGGTTTGGTTTGATTCGGTTTGGTTTTCCTAATAGAAGGAAGAGGCATAAATTGAGTAATAATCTGGACAGGTAGGGAGGCTGTTGGTTACAAGTGAGAGTTCTTCAATTTTCAGCCAAATCACTAATATTATTAGCTCTAATTTAGTTGTTATTCAGAAAATGGGTTCCAAGACATAATCCAACAGATACATATTGTAAAAGAAGAGACGGGAATGGTGTGAAGTTATCTTGTGGGCTGATGGCCATGGTCATCACCGCTAGCTGGCCAAGGGATGTGGGTTTCTATGGAAACAGCAGCAAATGATCTCGCTGTTTCAAAGTCTTCTCCTGGCATCCTCCACATCCAGGCTGGTGACCTGGTGACCGCTTCTGCTTTCCCACACTGACAGAACAAGTACTGAGTTACAACCAACAACTATGCATTTTGTATTTTCCCATCTTTGTCAGTATTATTCTCTTCTTCACTGTGGCCCAAGGGTTGCCCTTTAAAACCTTTCACTAAAGCTAAGCTTTTCCTTAGAGACAATATAGAGGAGGAAAAAGGAATTAAAGGGGTGGCTTGCTATTTTAGGTTCAGCTGAACAAGTAGGACAGGACTGAGGACCAAGTTAGAAGGTTGTAAGGAGTAGAAAAAGTGGTGTCTGTATTTGAAACTACACAGCTTACCCCTGTAGAAAGGGAGAATACTGGTTTTTTATTTGACCCTGTGGCTCACCAGCCAGAGAGGGTACTTTGCTGATACTTATGTGGAGCTCAGAGTCTCCGGCTCTTCCCCTGACTTCATTGCAGCACCCAATCTCTCATGTTCAGGGTTCCTCCACCAGAGTTCCCTCTTCACCCCCTCACTTGTCCTACCCTGATTTGGACATTGTCTCCCCAACTATGCTCTTCTCCACTGTCTTTTAAGTTTAGAAATAAACTAAACAAGCAACATTACCAAGGACTTAACTATTTTCCAAAGTGACAACTCCTTCATCTCAGAGTTGATAAACAGAGAATTTAAGAGTGATATTTTTTGCAAAGTAAAAGCTCTTAGCTCTTGCAGACTGTGTTTGCTTAGTAGTTGTTTCACTGCCAATAATATTTCCTATCTTAAGCTTGTTCTCTGCTCTTTGGCCATTTAGTTATAGAATGTAAGCTTACCCATAAAAAACCATAGGGAACACTGCAATTTTGAATAAAATATCTGTGTGCAAGGCTTCTCAGGGATAAAGAAATTCGGAGAATGGGGAGCAATTAAGGGCAGTTTTAAAGCAATGCAGAGTAAAAAAAATAATAGAATATTAACCTGGTTAAGATCAAATCTGTGCTTTTATTAACAAAACATGTATTGATCATTAAAGATTGAACATATGCTTTATAATTTTATTAAATTAGGTCATGCTTTATTAAGATGAACAAACAAAAACCATTTTTTTTTACTATCTGGATTTATCTTGTTCTTATACCTGTATCTTTAAAAAAACAAAACTCTTTTAAAAAAGTATTCTCAAACTTCCCAAAACATCTACCAAAACCAAAACCAACTTGCAATGATATTTCTCAAAGGATGTGCTGCTTATCACACTGTCAGAAGTTCCGCCAAACTCAGTCTATGAAGTAGAAGTGCATCTTAAGACTTTTTTCCTTTGCTTTACATCTTTAATATTGTCATGAATTTAGTCCACTTCATTGGCATTACCTGCTTGCCACATTCTGTCTTTGTATTTGGATGGGCTGAACTTATCAAGTTGACATATGTGTGATTTTTAATTATATATATATTAAATGTTGGGGTTTTTTTTATTGATTTCAGAGAGAGGAAGGGAGAGGGAGAGAGAAATAGAAACATAAAGGATGAGAGAGTCATCGATCGGCTGCCTCCTGCACGCCCCCTACTGGAGATCGAGCCTGCAACCCCGGGCATGTTCCCTGACAAGGAATCAAACGTGACCTCCTGGTTCATAGGTTGATGCTCAACCACTGAGCCACACTGGCCAGGCTATGGGTGATTATTACATGGAAATTTTAAAAATGAAATTTCTGAAACCCAGCACCGATTAGCAGGGAAACTGCCTCCGTAACAAAGGTTCAGGGCTGGCACGTCTGGGCGCTCAGCCTAGTGGGTCTCCCAGCTTGGGTCGGGCTGCTCTGACACCATCACACATCACTCTCTATCACCTACAGCTCAGGGGCATGAGGCAGGATGGGGGCGCTCACTGTGCAGTCGTCCTGATACCCCCAAGGCCTGAACACTTCAGAGAGGGATCAAACTCATGGAAAATTTGTTTAAGACTTGAACAATTTCAAATATCTGTCCTTATTTCCTTTTTCACACAAATAGAATAATGTCTCATAAGTTACAAAGAAGCCTTAAAAAGCAAAGCAAAACACACACACACAAAACACTTCCTCTGAAAGCACCTATCTCTCTAGGATATGGTTTCACATTAAATGAATTTATAACGACTAAAGTGCTGAACATCTTCCTCATTTGTTGGAAATAAAATCCTTCAAAAAGTTAATGCATGCTGTAGCACACACCCAAACGTAACTCATGGGAAAATGAAAATTAAAACACCATGGTCCCAGTACTTCTGAATAAAGATGAACTAACAACAATAGGCCAGCTTCCAGAGGACAGAAATTTATTTATTTTTTCATCAGAAATTGCTCCAGTCCTAAGTATTTTCTGACTTTTTACCATTGTAAACCCAGTGACACGCCTGCTTTATTTCAAGGGCAATGAATGAATTTTTAAAAAGGTTATGAAAATATGTGGCTGCTTAAGCAACTTTTTTCAATAGCCTATTGAGTATCAAGGGTGTTCTCATATCAGAAGTCTTTGTTCTCAGTGTACAAGGAAAACAGCCAACTACACTCTGGGCACCAGGCTTAAAAAGGTGCTAAAGAGAGCCGGCCCACCACCTGAATTCTGATGTGACCCACTGTGAGAGGTAGAAAAATGACCAGGTGCCTTTCAATTTTGCTGCTGCAGTTGCAATAGATTTCATCTAATAGTTTATTACACTGAAAACAAAGCATATTCTAGAGAAAGAATTCACAGTCCCAGCTGAGACAGAATGGTCGGTCCCTTTCCATTCTTTTGTCAATTAAATAGATTTCTAACAAGCAGAGGATTGTTTTGGTAAGTCTGATTTTTATGCCCGCAGCACAATTTCCTCCTCTGTCCATAGGAGACATTTATTCATCAGCAACAATGGGTGACTCCCTGCTTACCTGGGGCATGGCAGGTTAAGTTTCAAGTCCATCACTAAAGGCCACATCCCCCTATGGATACTGTTCCAAAGCAGGGGTTTGGGGACCACCTGGACTGTACTTGTTCCTTGACCTGCTGCTGATGAGCTGATGCTGATGAGCTGAAGCTGTCCAAGGCAGCCAGCAGCCCTGCTGGAGGGAGTGTTGTGAAGTCTCACTGAGGACCAGCAGGGCAGAGTGATGCTCATTGCTGATGCTTGCAGGCAAATTCCTCCCCTCCAAATCCCGCCCACCTCAGGAAAGGTGTCTTGTGCAACGCCTGGCAGAAAGCAGGCACTTTGCACATGTTTGCTGAACTCAAAAGAGAAAATGAGGAGAGAAAAATGGGCATTTACAGAAACTTCACAGAGACCTTGCACATAGAGATCTTGGCAGATGTGAAAGATGTTACGCTGGCCAATCAGGCCACAGGGACTTGAAGCATAGCTAACTTAAAAAAAAAAAAAAAGTTTAAAATTTGCAAAGGAACTAACTAATAAAACACAAGAAAAATAAACAGTCACCAAAATATATTGATAATATCGATAAATTACATGAGAAAATGTTTTTTATTAGAAAAATGACACTTGGAAAGCGATGCTTCTGAAAGGGCACCGCAGCCTCTTAGAGACAGTGTGTTGCATAGAGAAAAGCATGCCTGCGTCCAGAACTCTGACATGAGGGCTACCACTGCTGAGATTGCTATAAGGGTCATCTTCAAAAGTGTTCAATTTGTTCAGTAGGTATTATATATAAAATTATGAAAGCAAAGAAGTGCTGGGAATTTTTGTTTTTTTGCACAGAAATAGACTAAAATCTGCCTGTTGATGTTACAGACATACTAAATCAAATTATACAAAAGCATGAATGTTCTATTCTCACATTTATCTATTTTATGTAATTAGTGGCTATTTTGCTTGTTGAAATTTTGAAACTTTCACAGCCACATGCATATGTTTATTATGTATCCCCTTTTCTCAGGTGCAAAGAAGGCTATCAAGGAGTCCGTTGTGATCAATTTCTGCCGAAAACTGACTCCATCTTATCGGATCCAAGTAGGTCAAGCATTTTTCTTCTCTAACACAATATATAGGCAGCCCGGACGCTGAGAAATGGTTGCTAACTCAGCTGGAGGCTGCGTTGCACTCCTGTGACTCTGCAAGCTGCCAGGGTGGGTGCTGATGACAAGGTTAATGTTCAAAGCTCGCTCAGAACCAACCAGGTCTAGGTCCGGGTCTTCTGGATGGGGCCTGGTCTTCACATTCAACTCCACTGCCAACTAACCACCCTGGGGACTTCATGGAAGCTGGCTCCCTTGGTTTTCAGTTTCCGCATCCACTACCACCCCATTAGGAAAGCAAGGATATAGAAAAGAAAAGCACTTATTATTTATCCAAAAGATTTTGTAGAAGCTAAAGTACCGACCTCTGGCTAGTAATTTGTGATAATATTAAATCTATTAACCTTTTATATGACTTATTGAAATATGGAAATATGCATATCAAATTATATAACAAGTTTTCAAACAGAGAAACCCTATTTTTAGCAACACTATTTGCATATCTAAAGTGATTACTTTACTACTAATATTTTTTCATGAATGAATGAAGACAATTTTTCAGTTTCCGCATCCACTACCACCCCATTAGGAAAGCAAGGATATAGAAAAAGAAAAGCACTTATTATTTATCCAAAAGAATTTGTAGAAACTAAAGTACAGACCTCTGGCTGGTAATTTGTGATAATATTAAATCTATTAACCTTTTATCTGACTTATTGAAATATGGAAATATGCATATCACATTATAAAACAAGTTTTCAAACAGAGAAACCCCATTTTTAGCAACACTATTTGCATATCTAAAGTGATTACTTTACTACTAATATTTTTTCATGAATGAATGAAGACAATTTCCCACTAAGAAATATTTCTAGTCATGAGTTTCTTTTTCTATGTGAAGTTAAAAGTAGAAATATTGCTAGCCGTTGGTTTATTTTCCTACATGAAGTTAAAAGTAATGTTCTGTACCATTATGCCCAATTTTAGTCAAATGTGGAATTTTTACTCTATGTGTAAATAATCTTCTGATGTTGCTAAGACTGCTATAACTGAGTCACTTCTAAGGCAAGAGAACTTTTATTCAATCAGCAATTTAGTTCAGTGAAGATAATGACAGGCATTTCCAATCGTAAGGCAATGTTACGGTTTTCTAATTACCAATCATGCGTAACATAAACTTGAGCGAAGCATTGCGTATTGACAAGAGACAGAGGTCGCCTATCTGCTAGTGTGCATGTTGCTGCACAATGAATGTGTCTAACCATCTTTTAACATCTTTTCAAAATGCATATTTTCATTTTGCCCCTGAATTTCTAGCTGTGTTTCATCAAGAAAATGTAAAAATTTTTAAAGGGGAAATTTTTCTTTAATTTAATTTGACTGTGTTTTACCTTGGTAAGGTAAGTCACTGTACAGTATCTACTATTCTTCACAAATTTAGCTCTCCTTGAGAAAGGTGTGTGTGTGTGTGCGCGCGCGCGCACGCGTG
>NW_005363687.1:2312739-2328277 GCF_000412655.1 Myotis brandtii
GGGAAGAAAGAAGGTTGCCTAAAACCTAGCAACAAAGCAAGCCATGGATTCTCTGTTCTGTGAAATGCGAGGCCCTGCTGTCTAGGAATTGCCCAGATAGGGGCAGATACTAGAGTATGTTGTATCTTTTTTCTCCTGTGATTTGGTCACATGCTAAGCTGATGCCTGGAAAGTATGGTTGTGGATAGAGACATGTATTTGGAATTATTAGCAAGTTTACACAGAAGAATGAGCTTGCTGATTCTTTCTTTATCTTTTTCTTTCTTTTCTTTGTCATTCTCTCTGATTTACCTAGTTCCCTTCTTTGTTATGCTTTCTTCCCTTTCTTCTTTCTCTTCCCTCGTTTTTCCTTCCCTTCTGTTTTCCCTTTACTTCCTTCTCTTTCTTCATTATTTGCTTTTCCCTCTACCTTCCTTCTCTCCCCATCTCTCCCTTTCTTCCTTCTCCCTTCCTCTTCTTCCTTTTCTTTTTCTTTTCATATATAGCTGTGGAATATCTATCAAGTACAGTGTTCTGGAAAAGGGTTTGAATATAGTATGAAATGGTGAACATAATCCCTTTTAAACAATAATTAAACTCTTGCCATCCAATTGGATATCATAGTGCATCACTACAGTGGTTGAAGGTGAGGTCCCTTGTAAAGACTGTATGCTCCTCAAAGAAAAGCGATCCAAGATCAGACAGTGACCCTGAAAACCTATGTCATATATACATGAAAATAAGTAGTGCAACAATATTCGTAATAGTGAAACAATGGGCACGGTCTAAAAATCAGCAAGAGTATATTTAAGTAAAACGTAATATGGCACATCTATCATGTTCTATTAAATTATCATTAAAATAATAGCTGTATGAAATAATCTTATTAAGTGAAACAGCAAGATGGAAATTATTTTCATATAAGATTGCAGCAGGAACATCCTTTGGTAAAATGATGTAAACACACATACCCTAAAATGCAAAAGGGGGACTTTAAGTGTTTGGACTATGTAAGTATATGGAATTTTTTCTTCTTTTCTCCTGTTTTCTATAAAATGGCATATGATTATGGGAATAAAACTGTGAGAATGCCTTGAAACAAAATATAAACAAACGAACATTGAGAAACCTGTGGTTGAATCCTTGAGGCACAGTTTAATTGAGAAAAACATTATACCTTCCATTCATTCATGCATCATCCATTTACTTATGCAATTATTAATTCATTTCACAAATATTTTCTAAACATCCACCAACAGCCATCTAATCAGTCAGATTCTGTTAGTACAAAGGTGTACAAACAGGATTTAGGCTCCAAGACCCCCCTGGCTGGACCAAGTAGCACAGTTAGTCCTAGTGTCATCCCAATTTGCCAAGGTTTCAATTCAATCCCTGGTCAGGGACACATACAAGAATCAACCAATGAATGCCTAAATAAGTGGAACACCAAAGAATGTCGCTCTCTCTCTCCTTCTCTCTAAAATCAATAAATAAACATTAAAAATAGTAATAATAGTACTGGTAGGTTGATATCACTGAGACTGAGAAGAAGTCAGTGCCAGATAAACATTAGTCCACTTTCTGTATTATAATCATACTAGTAGCCCTGCACACAAATCCATGCACCAGTAGCTTGTTGCCGCCCTCCAGTAGCTCCCCCTGCCCCCCTAATAGCTTGCTGCCCTGCCCCCTCCTGTAGCTCTCCACTGCCAGCTTGTAGCTTGCTGCCCCAACCTCCTGCTGATTCATGATCTGGTCATTACATGGTCAGTCATTATGCTTCACAGTGTGACAACCATTTGCATATTACATCTTTATTATATAGGACTAGTATGTTTAGGATTTACAAGTGCCAGGCACTGTGTTAAAGAACTTTACCTGCATTATCTCATTAAAACCCTCACAATCATGGTCTAGCAGAGAGTTTCTGGCAATAGTTCACATTTTATAAATGAGGAAATTAGGCCTCAGAGATGTTAAACAAACTTGCCCAAGGTTACACAGCTGGTTAATACTGGAGTCTACCTTCCAATCCAAATAATTCGAGGGCCTGAGCTCCCAACGCAGGCCTCTTTTCTTCCTTCCCTTGCCCCCTCCTTCCTCTAGTTATTTTCAATATGGCATTTATCACTCTAAATTTCATTGACTGAGACTCAATGACCTGCAGCAAACATTAGTCTAAGGAACAATATTTGCACAATTTTCATATCTTAATGCAGCAACTTGAGCTTCCATAGAGATTTAAATCCCTAATGAAATTTTCCTGTCAAAATTCTTGCTGAAGGATCGTTTAATTTGCTGCTCATGATATCTTTGGAATGACTGGGTGCAGGAAACCAGCTTCCTTCCTGACACCCTCTCTCTGACACCCAACACCCTTTCTCTCTCTCTTACTTCTTCCCCACTGCTGACTGTGTGCTGTATTTAGGGAAATCCCAATTAACAGAGGATTGGAAGCGTGGGTGTGTGTTCGATTCTCCCTTAGGCAATGCAGAGGTGATCCAAAATGTGAATCTTTTGCCAATTAATTTAAAACTAATACTAAAACTTCTAATTATATGCATTTGGGGCAACGGAACCAGGCCTTGCACGGAGAGGCCCAGTGGCAGCTCTGACCAGTGTCTTCACTGTGGCCCCAGGCTGTGTCCTCAGCCCTGCTATGTCAAAAACCTATCTCTCCGCCCCCTTCATCCCCCCCAAGAATCTGTAGTTAATTCCACTCAGGAAAACATGTACACACAAGAATCAAACTTACAAAGTGCTTTGATCTTAGTTTTTAAAAAAAATATCTAAGGCATATAGCTGCCAGGTTAATGGAGCCCTCACAGCATTCAGAGTGCATCGCGATCACAGGTGGATAGCGGGCAGGGCTCCGGAGCAAGGCAGTGAGAGGAGCAAACTGTGGCCTTCAGAGGAGGAAGCCGCAGTAGCCAGGGTAGATATTGCTGAAGGCACATTTCTGCACCCTGCCTCCTGCTGCTGCCAGCCCTGCCCTGGAGAGCAGAGGTCAGCCTCCCGGCAGCCCCATGATCTTCTTGGCAATTTCTAATGCAATTACTTCAGAACCAGTCTCCTTTCCCTGCAAGCACAGGATCAACCTGTGGACCCTTGTCCTGTTTCCTCATCCTTACTGCACACACCCACCTAGGCCAGGTTCCCTCCGTAGCCTCAGAACAAAGCTAGATGGAACTCTAGGACCATGGGCTGGCCAAGGATTCAGGCAGATATTTTCCAGGTCTCCCCTCTTAGGAGCACCATGCCAACCCCAGGTATCATCAAGATCCTGATTCCATCACTGGCCAAAGCGAGAGCAGCTCCAGAGCATGGATGCAGAGCAGAACCCAAGAAATGTGCAGAGTAAGAAGATGTCAGACCTCATGGTGCCTGCTCCCCACATCAGCACCCAGCACCCAGGATCCCCATGGTGGTGATACGTGATTTTGGGACTGGAACATGTGGTGTTCCCTGATTCTTTGTCCATCAGAGTCAAAGAACGAATCCATGGATGGAAGGTGGTATAGCAAAAATAGAGATTTATTGAAGAACAAGTACAGACTCCCATGTGGGGAGGGGGAAAGAGTCCCACCGAGGCCCTGTTTCCATGACTTATAAAGGCTGCAGATCTTGGTGCCTTGATATCCCCTCTGATTGGTCACTATTCCCTTGGACTGGTTCTATGGTAACTTCTGGGCTCAAAGGTCGAGCCTCACCTGGGACATGTGAGGTTCGCCCCCTCCTTCCTTATTGTTTTCTTTCTTCTTCTCCTTCTTTATGAAGGGCTTCCTTCTCTTTATTTTGTAAATATAGACCTTTTGCTGTTCTCAGCTCCCTCATTCTATGGAAATGTACCTGTTGCAGCTTTTCAGCTCCCCTATTCTATGGAAATATACCTTCTGCTGCTCTGCAGCCCTATGCTTCCTTCATGGTCCCCTTAATTTATAAAATGTCTAAAATTTCCTAAACCTGTCTTTTTCACCCCTAAAAATTCCTGTTTCAGTGGACAGTAGGTGACAAGTCTGCATGCCCAAGTCCTGACATGGGGCTTACAGCTTAAGCTCTCAGAGTCATCTAGTCTTCATGGGAAGATGGAGGATAACTTCTGACTCTAGTCTATATAAACTGTCAAAAGGAAAATGTCCACAATCTACGGATCTAGTCGACTTTCATTCAGCAATTCATGAACCAGGCAGCATCCCATCTGGCAGAGAGAAAGAGCTCTGAAGAGCTGTACAAGGTGAGAGATTTTTATAGACCAACGTGAGCAGGAGAAAGGAAGTTATGCCCAGTGTTTGCTGATTGGTTGAAACAGGATGACTTTCCTTATATGGAGGAAAGGGAAGTCTTAGAGGCCCGTGGGGTTACTTGTTCTGAGCAGGCAAGCACGAATTGGTTGACCTAGGCCTTTCTTTTCTGGGATTGCTGAGCATAGACATTTAAGTAAGTTTTGGTCGCTGATGTGGGGCTTAGCATGAGTGACTCTGGTTACTTTAACAGGACTGTCTTACATTCACACTTTGGTTTCTTTGGATCTTAGAAAGCAGGCTCTGCTCTGAGAGTGCCCTGTAAGATGATAGGAGCCTGCTACGTACTTGGATCAGTGGAAAGCAACAACAAAGATGACCTGGGTTTAGACGTTCCATCACTCCACACTGAGCCTGTGGGCCCCACCTTCCCAGGAATAGTCACTTTGTGAATCCAGACATTCAGTTTGCCGTGGCATGTGGTTGTAGCTCCAGGCAGTGGACCAGTCAGCACAGCCACTTCCAGATGGCTTGTAGGAACAACTGACCCATCAGGTCTGAGCACAGTGGGCCTCCTTCCGAGGTACCAGGAAGCCTGCTGAATCATCACTTTCCCAGTGCCCAAACCATTCAGCCCAGGGCAGAGTGGGGCTCCTTTGTCATGTGTGTCAGATTGAGGCAGAAGGAAACTTGAGAGCACCCTCCAAGAATCAATGTGGGGCCCGGGTACTGGGCAGAGGTGGCTAAGCAGATGCAGAAGGTTTCCGTGAAGAATTTTAGTGGGAGTTTCCCAAAGACACCAATGCTCTGCACTCTTGCCTTTCTCAGTTTCATGTAACATACAGCAAAGTGTCCTTTGTGTGAACAATTAGATGGAGGGGTGTAAGAAAAGGTGTTCTTAATTGGGGGTTAAAGGTTCTTGGTTCTAATCCTGTGACCATTTGCTTCAGGCAATGTGGCTTTGGAGCAGGCTACCCCTGCAAGCCATTCAGAAGTGGGGTCAGCTGCACAGCTGAAATAATCTAGCCTTCTTTTATTCATCCACACATTATTCTCTAATTAAGTACATATAAAGTATACCATTTTGTAGATTCAAACAATCATTAAGGCTCCTATAATCAATAAACTCATAGTTTAGTAAACTGCATTTACTTAAATGGAATTATAGGCTCCAAAGGGTGTAATATATCCAAGAGATGGAAATTTTTAAATTCAAAATCATATTAATAATTTGATAGGACGTTACTTAACCTTAATGGGTTCTGGTTTTCTTCTTTATAAAATAAGATTATATAGTCTTTAATGCATGCAGTTATTATTAGGGTTAAATAAAATAATCCATTCAGAACAGTTTGTGCTTGACACATAGTGAGAGCTCAATAAATGTTATCTGTCATTATTATTGTTGGTTTTTATTTAAACTGTTATTGTTACCTTTTTAAATCCACAGTGTACACAGCCTTGAGACAGGTGCTTCCAGGGATTAAAAAACATGTCATATTACCTGGCCTCAAACTTTCCAGTTGCATAGAGGCAAGAAAAGATGTGCAAACAAGTACAAATAAGAGCACATACAAGATAAGACAGCTTAAGGAAATATAAAAATGGGGCCAATACAAAATCACATAAAGTGGAGGGAAAGAACTGGGTTGCTCAGGAAAGACTTATCTAGGTGGATGCATTGTGGCGAGCTATTCACAGGGGATGTTGTTGTTGTGTCCTGTTGCACAGACTGCACTGCCCAACTTTACACATATCATTCATACTAGACTGTAAAGGACTCTATGGTGGTATGTGACATGGTCCTGGGAAGGAAATTTTCATTAATAAATAAGATGGAGAAACAAAATATTCCTGAGGACAGAAAATAGACACTGATCATTGCTTGTTCTTGGTCCATTAACCTATACTGATGAGAGGAGGTGTCTTCCAGACTGGAATCTGCTCAGAATACTTGTCTCCTACACTACCCCTCCCTCCAGTATCCATGAAAGCATTGTTGGCAGAATGGATTAACATGTAAAATCTGTAACTCTTTTCTGGCCTTGAAAGAGGAGTAACAGACATCAGATTTTGACCCCGCCTCTATGAACCTCATCATTTTTATCAGGTCTATGGTGTTTTCATATATTTGATTGCTAGTATCTTCAAGACTACCCTGTTCAGTTGTACAAAGCATCTAACATTGACCAATAAATCAGGCAAATACACACCATTTCTGTGACACTAGGAAGATAATTACCTTTACAAGGAAGAAAACTTTCTTCATGATCACACCATTCAGAGATGGCCACCTTAGTCGTTGTATTGCATCGCACTCCAACTGTTGGACACTTTTCATGTGGAATAGATGCCTTCAGCATCAGCCACTGCACTGAAAGCAGGGCTCATGCGGCCAGAGGGAAGCACAGCTGTCCTTGCCTCACAGCCCCTGCTCTGCTGCCTCCTCCGCTTGCTAACTGATGCTCCTCCTCACTTAGCTCTGTCTTGCCAGGAGTCCACTCCACCTGGGACGGTGATGGACTCTCCACCTGCCTGCTCAGGGACTTCTTGGATTTGTCACAGACAGCCCCCAGCCAGTGTTCCTCATACTGACACACCTGTTGTCCCCTGGAGAGCAGGCCATTCAGATGTGTCTGTCATCAGATTCTCAGGACCAACATGGCTTTGTCTCTCATCTCTCTCCTGCCCCTCCTCTATTTTCACAGTCAGCGACGGAGAGTCAGTGTTATGGGATAGTTCTAGATTATTTGATTTTCTTTACAAATCCTTCACGTAGTGATTTGTCTCTCACTTCATTATCTATTATCCATTTTATTGACACCTTAATCAAATCTGAAGTAGGAAGAATCAAATGCTAACATCTTGTTACATAATATACTCATTTTCTTTACAAAACCGGGATCATTCTGTACATATTTTGTAATCTACTTTTTCTGTTTAGATAATGTGATGCTTTTACCATAAAAATATGTAATTTTATGTTCTGCTACACTATTACTTTAAAAAGTGTAATATTATAAGCATGTAATAGAAGTAATTTTACCAACATTTAGGTTGGACTATTTAGTGTGTTTTCAATTTTTCATGATTACAGAGATTGACAGGCATTATGCATAATTCTCTACATTGAGGTATGGATTATTTCTTAAGGATAATGTCTTGACTTTTAATACATTTAAACTACTTTTCCTCAAGAAAAGTTATGTCAATTAACATTCCCATGAGCACAGTATGAGAACCGAATGGTATTATTTAGTTGCTACTTTTATGGGCAAAATTATATTGGGAAAATTATCTTACCAAGATTTTAAATATAATTTTTTGATTACCAGCAAAATTAAATATTTTTACTTTTATATCAATCAGTTTCATTTCTACTTTTGTGATTTAAAAAAAAATTTTTTTTGCTCAAGTCATATAATTTTTTGTCTTCTTTAAAGTAGTTTGTTATTTTGAGGATAACAAATTGTGCACTATCATATATGTTGTGCTTTTTCCAGATTGCTCTTTGATTTATTTTTCATGGTGTTTTTTGAAACCTACAGAAGTTTTGTATTTTATGTAATCAATCTATCAGTTATTTTTTAAAAATAAAATAAATATTTTACTAGCATAGCTTTTAAAATTTCATTATGTACATAATTTATTATTTATCATACATGCATGCATGGTTATACACAGTCAACATCTATCTGAAATTTATACTAGTGTGTATTTTAAAATAGAAACAATGTTTTTTTAAATAGTTATTTTTTAATTTTAATTTTTATTTAAGTATGATTGGTATACAATATTACATTAGTTATATTAATTTCAGGTATAGAATATAATGATTCAACCCTTATACCTTACATTGTAGTCATCCTATCAGTTCTAGTAATTAACTGCCAACATGCACATTGATCACAATATCATTGGCTATATTCCCCTTCACATTTCCCACCCCTCTCCTCTGGTAAACGTAAATTGGTCTCTGTTTCTCTCAGCAGAATTTATTGAATAATCTGAACGTCCTTCATTGATATAAAAAGAAAACTTAATCATATACTCCATAATCATATAGATCTAGTGCTATTTTTGGACTTTCCATTCTATCAATAAACACCATAATAAACTTATAATATATTTTATTCTTGGTAATGTGATTTCCATATATTTTTCCTTATTTTAAAAAAAGATTATGATTTGATTGATTAGTTATGGTTCAACAATAAACTATATAGAAGTTGTTTCACATATTTTATAACACCTAATGTATTGAAAAATAGTCCTTGTGTAATATTTAATAAAATGTAGATTTCAAATCCATGTATGTGGTGTGAATGGAGTGACCATATAACTTGTCATCTAACCGGGACAGAGAGTGAGAGACAGAGTTGTGAATAGCTACAATGATAAAACTGTGAAGCAGGAGTATATGGTCCTCAAACTTGTAAAATATATATTTACACTTAATACATGTGGTTTCAAAACATAACTTGAAGGCAAAGTGCAAAATGCAGTACACATAATTTCCTCATCAATGTATTTCTGTATTTTCTACAATACATTTTAGTTACTTTAATAATTATTAAAATAAGGACAATTTTAACAAACTTTGCAATGCTTACTGTGTTCCAGGCACTGTTTAAGCATATACAGATAATCCTCATATGTTCCTGTGAAGTATTTACAATAAAAAAAACCCTTTTAATGATGAAGAAACTGAAACAAACAAGTAAAATTATTTACTAAAGGATACATATTTAGTAAGTGATAGAGCTGAAATTTGAACCTATACATTATACAGTCTAAAAATGAAAAATGAAGCCCTGACCGGTTTGGCTCAGTGGATAGAGCACCGACCTGCGGACTGAAGGGTCCCGGGTTCTACTCTAGTCAAGGGCATGTACCTTGGTTGGGGGCACATCCCCAGTAGGAGGTATGTAGGAGGCAGCTGGTCGATGTTTCTCTCTCATGGATGTTTCTAACTCTCTATCCCTCTCCCTACCTCTCTGTAAAAAATCAATAAAATATATTTTTAAAAAAATGAAAAATGAAGAGACAGTTTTAAAGCTGACAGCAATTCTTTCTCATGGAGTGATACTTAATTATGATTCCTCACATTGGCCCCTTCCTTTGAGCATCATTGTTTTTTGTGTATGTGTGTGTGTTTTTAAATATGTTTTTTATTGATTTCAGAAAGAGGAAGAGAGAGGGAGAAATAGAACCACCAATGATGACAGAGAATCATCCATCAGATCGGCTGCCTCCTGCACACCTACTGCGGATTAAGCTTGAAACCCAGGCATGTGCCCTGACCTGGAATGAAATCATGACCGTCTGGTACATGGGTCAACGCTCAACCACTGAGCCACCCAGCCAGGCGAGCATCATTGTTTTTCTGAGTGACCTTCCAGACTCTCTACTGTGTTGGAATTTGAGGTGCCTCTGATAGACTGTGAGTGAGTCCCTCTACAAAACCGTGGGCCAGGATGAAGGAAGGACAGCTCAGTCTGGTTTTATCTTTCTAATTGCCACTCCAGCCTCTGGCCGAATAGGGCAGGTTCAAAGCCAGGCGGGGAGGGGGCCCACCACGGTGCTTGCTCAGTGAGCATGTCCTGTGGTGTGTTCTGAGTTCATTTTGGTGATCAAGAGCTCGCTGCTGTTGGGGCTCCCTCTGCCCAAGCAGGGAGTCCCTGAAGAGGAGGCCCTGCAGTGCTCCTGCTCTCTGCTACAGAGAACCCACCCCTATGATGGTGTCACTAGGAGTAGAGTAGCCCGGCTGGCTAGGTAGCCACTCAGAGAGAGCTCCAGATCTGAATGGTTGCTCAGGTTCCACCCTGCCCACACTACCCTTCACCCCTCTCTTCTCCATTTGAGGATCTTAAGAGAGTTCTTCCTACTCTGGCAAACTGTTCTGTCCTCTATACATCTTAATTTTATATGTAGAATATTTCAGTTTATTTCTCTATTCATCATATCTGGCTTGTTATTTAAGCACCAGTGGCCCGATGCATGAAATCCGTGCACATTAAAAGGGAATTAATTAGAGGAAATATTTTAATATTGCTATTTTCCCTTTCTCTATAATAGAAGTGTCAGATGAGGGGGACAATCTTTTGTGAGTATTCCAATGACTCTTTATCTCAGAGTTTACAAATGGTACACTTCTAAATGAGTATAAGAAAGAGCCCTAGCCAGTTTGGCTCAGTGGATACAGTGTGAGCCTGCAGACCAAAGGGTCAAGGGCATGTACCTTGGTTGCAGGCTCCTCCTGGGCCTAGGCCCTGATTAGAGCTCTGGCAGGAAGCATTCACTCAATGTGTTTCTCTCACATCAATGTTTCTCTCTGTCTTTCCCTATCCTCTCCACTCTCCCTAAAAATCAATGGCCAAGAATGGTCAGGGCATCTGAAATTACTCTGCTCATGGCTTTTTATGCTTCTTCCTCATACTCCATTTTGAAAAAATGTCAATCACATCACATTACATTCATCACTGTATTGTTATTACTACATTCTACAAAATACAGAAAAAAGCCATAATGGTTTTCACCTGTATTAATAAGACTTTCCCAAACCCATCCATTTATTTGCATGCTGTGCCCAAGAGCTGTTATGTTTTGGAGAAAAGTAGCAGAATTACTGGGGTGTTTATAATGGTGTTTTCTATGATGCTGAGACTGGGAGACAACCAGGATGTTGCTGTTCGAAGCAGGAAACCATTTCTTTCTCCCTTCCTTTCTCCTTTCCATATAAATTTTTGGAATACTTGTTCTAGTTCTGTAAAAATGCCATTGGTATTTTGATAGGAATTGTGTTGAGTCTACAGATTGCTTTAATGATATTAATTTTCCCTATCCATTAGCAGGATATATGTTTTTATTTATTTGTATCTTCTTCAGTTTCTTTTACATTCTCATCATTTTCTGAGTACAGGTCTTTTATCTCCTTGGTTAAATGCATGCCTAGGTTTATTTCTTTTTTTGGATGTAATCATACATGGGATTGTTTTCTTAGATTCCCTTTCTGATAGTTCACTATTTGTATAGAAAATGCAACTGATTTTTGAATATTTATTTTGTATTGTGCTACTTTACTGAATTCACATACCAGTTCTAGTAGTGTCTTTGTGCAATTTTTAGGGTTATCTATACATAGCAAGGGTGGGGAACATCTGACCTATGGGCCATATAAGGCCCTAGAAATCATTTGGTTTGGCCCTGCCAAGGCATTAGGGGTGAGTTAATTAAATGTTTGAGCAAATATAGCAAGACTAATTTTTTTAAAAATATATTTTATTGATTTTTTACAGAGAGGAAGGGAGAGGGATAAAGAGTTAGAAACATCAATGAGAGAGAAACATCGATCAGCTGCCTCCTGCACACCCCCCACTGGGGATGTGCCCACAACTTGACCAGAATCGAACCTGGGACCTTTCAGTCCGCAGGCGGACGCTCTATCCACTGAGCCAAACCGGTTAAGGCAGCAAGACTAATTTTAAGTTGATAATTTTTATGGCCCACAAATGATGTTATAAATATGCAAATGGTCCTTAACAGTAAAAAGGGTCCCCATCCCTGATATATAGTATCATGTCATATGCAAATAATGACAGTTTACCTCTCCCTTTTTAATTTTGATATATTTTATTTCTTCTTATCTGATAGTACTTCCTGTACTATGTTGAATAACAATGTTCACAGTGGACATCCCTGTCTTGTTCCTAATCTTAAAGAAAATGCTTTTAGCTTTTCCCTGATGAGTATAATGTTGGCTGTAGGTTTGTCATATATGGACTTTATTTTGTTGAGGTGTGTTCCCTCTATTCCCACTTTGCTGAGAGTTTTTATCAAAAATAGGTGCTGGATTTTGTCTAAGGTTTTTTTTTTTCTGCATCTATTAATATGATCATATGATTTTTTTATCCTTCATTTTGTTTACGTGGTGTATCACATTAATTGATTTGTGGATATTGTACCAACTTTGCATTCCAGAAATAAATCCCATTTGATCATGATTTATGATCTTGTTAATGTATTGCTGAATTTGATTTTCTAATATTTTGTTGAGGATTTGTTGATCTATGTTCATCAGGGTTATTGGCCTATAATTTTACTTTTTATAATATCTTTGGAGTTTTAATCAGAATAATGCTGGCCTCAGAAAATGAGCTTGGAAGACTTCCCTCTTTTTGAAATTTCTAGAATTGTTTGAGAAGGATAGCCTCTCTCTCTCTCTCTCTCTCTCTCTCTCTCTCTCTCTCTTTTGAAAGTTTGGTAAAATTAACCTGTAAAGCCATCTAGTCTAGGGCTTTTGTTTGTTGGGAGTTTTTTGGTTACTGCTTCAATTTCGTTGGTTATAATCAGTCAGTTCAAATTTTCTTGGAAGATTGTATATTTCTAGGAATTTATTCATTTATTCCAGATTGTCCAATTTGTTGGCATATAATCATTCATATTATTGTCTTATAATCCTTTGTATTTCTGTGTGTCAGTTGTCACTCTTTCATTTATAATTTTGTTGATTTGAGTCCTCTCTCTGTTTTTCTTGATGAGTCTGTTAAATGTTTATCAATTTTGTTTATCTTTTCAAAGGACCACCTGTTGGTTTCATTGATTTTTTTGTATTCTTTTTTTAGAGTTTATTTTCTTTATTTTCAGTCTGATCTTTATTATTTTCTTCCTTCAATTCACTTTGGGCTTTACCCCATTGGCTCTATTTGTGTTCTTTGTGTAGTTCCTTTGGGTGAAAGAATAGATTCTTTATCTGAGATTTTTCTTGTTTCTTGAGATAAACATGAATTGCTATGAATTTATCTCTTAGGACAGCTTTTGCTATGTCCCATATATTTTGGGTTGTTGTGTTTTCATTTTCATTTGTCTCAAGTATTCTCTTTTATCTCATTGTTAATCATTCATTGTTTAGTAACATATTATTTAGCTTCTATGTGTGTTTAATTTTTTTGTAATTAATTTTTAGTTTCTTCTTTTAGTCAAAGAAGATGCTTGATATGATTTCAATCTTCTTAAATTTATTGAGACTTTTTTGTGGCTTAATATGTAGTCTATCCTAGAAAATGTTCCATGTTCACTTGTAAAGAATTTATGTTCTTCTCCCTTGTAGTGAAATGCTCTGAAATTATCAAATCCATCTAGTCTAATGTGACATTTAAGTCCACTTTTGCCTTGTTGATTTTCTCTCTGGAAGTTCTATCCATTGATGTCAATCGGATGTAAAAGTTCCCTACTATGACTGTATTAATGTCAATCTCTCCATTTATGTCCATCAATATTTGCTTTATATATTTAGGTTCTCCTTTGTATGGTACATAAATGTTTATAAGGGTTATATTCTTTTGTTGAGTTGATCCCTTTGTCATTAAGAAATGTCCTTCTTTGTATCCTATTATAGCCTGTTTTAAAATATATTTTGGTCTGGTCAATGTAGCTCAATTGTAGAGCATTAACCTATGAACCAGAAAGTGACAGTTCAATTCCTGGTCAGAACACATGCCAAGATTGTGGGCTCAATTCCTAGTAGGGAGCGTGCAGGAAGCAGTCAATCAATGATTCTCTCTCATTATTGATGTTTCTCTCTCTCTCTCTCTCTCTCTCTCTCTCTCTCTCTCTCTCTTCCTCTCTGAAATTAAATAAATAACTAATACAATATTTTTTTTCTAATGTAAGTATTGCTACCTCAACATTTTTAGGGGGGTTTCCATTTTTATGAAATATCATTTTCCAGTCCTTTACTGTCAGTCTGTGCATGACTTTCCACCTTAAGTTGGTCTCTTGTAAATAGCATTTATATCAGTGTTTTTCTTATTCATTCCACTACCTTATTTCTTTTCATTGAAGCACTTAATCCATTCACATTTAAAGTGATTGATGATAAGTATAGAGTTATTATTCATATTTATGTTCCTTTTTTTTTCTTCTTCTTAAAGAAGTCCCTTTAACATTTCTTGTAATTCTGGTTTGGTGGCAATGGACATCTATAGCATTTTCTTGTCTGGGTAGCTTATTTTTTCCTCCTTCAATGTTAAATGATAACCTTTCTGGGTAGAGCAATCTTTGTTGTAGGTCCT
This sequence comes from Myotis brandtii, assembly GCF_000412655.1. Classification (NCBI taxonomy): domain Eukaryota; kingdom Metazoa; phylum Chordata; class Mammalia; order Chiroptera; family Vespertilionidae; genus Myotis; species Myotis brandtii. The sequence goes on from NW_005363687.1 coordinate 2,327,033, forward strand.
TATTTTTCATCCCTTTGAGAAATCAGCTGACAGTTTAATGGGTTCTCCCTTGTAGGTAAATGTCTCTTGCTGCTTTTAAGATTCTCTCTTTTTCTATAACATTTGGCATTTTTATTATGGTGTACATTGGTGTCAGCCTCTTTAGGATCATCTTGTTTGGGACTCTCTGTGTTTCCTTCACTTGTGTATTTTCTTCAATAGGTTATGGATATTTTCAGTCATTATTTCCTTAAATAAGTTCTCAATCCCTTGTTCTCTCTCTCTCCTCCTTCTGGTATCCCTATGATGCAGATGTTGTCCCAAACATAACTTAAACCAGTGGTTCTCAACCTTCCTAATTCTGCGACACTTTAATACAGTTCCTCATGTTGTGGTGAACCCCAATCATAAAATTATTTTCATTGCTACTTCATAACTAATTTTGCTACTGTTATGAATAGTAATGTAAATATCTGATATGCAAGATGTATTTTCATTGTTACAAATTGAACATAATTAAAGCATAGTGATTAATCACAAAAACAATATGTAATTACATATTGTGAAATATTTATTTCTAATTACAAGTAAATAAAATTTTGTCTTGAAGCATGGTGTAGCATGGGTAACAGTCTCAATATAAAAACAGTAAACTACATTGCTACATTTTACGACAGTATGCGTAAAAAGCCAACATCAGTGCGAAGGTTGAGATTGCTTCTTTCTCACCAGATCAGAAATTCTCGGGGCAGTCTTTGCAAGAGCACAACGAAGATCATCTTCCACAACAAGTCTACTTCTGTATTTAGACTTGATAACCAACAAGCTGGAAAACCCTGTTTCACAAAGATATGTTGTTGGAAATGGAAGAAGAAGGCGCAACACAGTCTCAGACAGAACAGGATATGACTACAAACACTTGATCCAGAATTTTGTAACTGGCATTGTAGAGAAATCAGTTCTCGCTGCATCATTGTTAATAAGTTCAATGAACTCCTCTTGTGCTGTCTCAGGAACATCTTCAACTTTGACTGTGAATGGGCTTCTGGCAAGTGCAAATGGGGTGTCAGGTAGATTTGGAAAGTACGATGAAATTTCATCTGCAAGCATGTGCAAGTGTTATTTCACAGAAATTATCATCGTAATCCTTTTGTCTAGTTCAATGTCATGTTCCTCAAAGAAAGCAGATAAGGTTGGCAACATGTAAATTTTATTTTCATCCAATTTTTTTTGCCAAAGCTGAAGTTTCATTTGGAATGATCGGAT
>NW_005363687.1:2330016-2345010 GCF_000412655.1 Myotis brandtii
GTACATTATGGCGCCAACCCTGTCACATACACCTGTATTTGTACGGGGTGTATGTGATGGGGTTGGTGCGATGATGTCATCACACCGGGTACTTGTATGTGGGTATATCTGCATGTGAGCGGATCCGCCTGGAGACGGATAGAGGAGCGGTGTCTGGGCTCCTAAGACCATTGAAAATATGTGTTTTCTGATGGTCTTAGGCAAGCCCTGTGAAAGGGTCGTTCAACCCCCAAAGGGGTTGCGACCCACAGGTTGAGAACCACTGCCTTAAACTATTCTCATTTTTTAATTTTTTTTTGCTGCTTTGATTGCATTTTTTTTGCTATTTTGTCTTGCAAATTTCTGATTCTGTCCTCTGCCTTACCTAATCTGCTTTTGATTTCTTTTAGTGTATGCTTCATTTTAGTTATTGCAGTCTTCTGTTCTAACTGGTTCTTTATATGAATTTTTTTTAAATCTTTATTGTTGAAAGTATTATATGTTCCCCTTCCCCCCCCATTGACCCCTTCTAGCCTGTCCTCCCCCCCACCCCAGGCTTTCACTACACTATTGTCTGTGTCCATGGGTTATGCCTGTATGCATACAAGTTCTTTGGTTAATCTCTTCCCACTCACCTACCCACCCCTGGCCTTCCCTCTGAGATTTGACAGTCTGTTACATGCTTCTATGTCTCTGGATCTATTTTATTAATCAATTTACTAGTATTTTGTTCATTAGATTCCACATATGAGTGAGATCATGTGACACTTGATTCCTTTTAGTATATTCTTAATTTTAGGTATTTCTAACTGGTTCTTTTTATGGCTTTATTTTAATGCTTGCTATATCTTTGTTGAGGTTCTCACTATGTTTACTGAGCATCCTTATAACCATTGTTTTGAACTTATGTGGTAGATGCTTGTCTCCATTTCTTCTTTCATTTGGGACATGTTTTTTTGGTGTCCCCATTTTGGCTGCCTCTGTGTGTGTGTGTGTGTGTGTGTGTGTGTGTGTGTATGTTTTCTATGAATTAAGTAGATCTGCTATGTCTTCCAGTCTTCATAGGCTGGCCTTATGTAATAGGTGTCCTATGAGGCCCAGTGGTATAATCTCTCTGATCCTCTGAGTTGGGTTCTCCAGGAGTATCCCTTGTATGGGTTATGTGCCCTCCTGTTTTATTTGAGCCTTTATTATTGTTGCTACATTATGGATGGGGTTGACCCTCAGGCCAATTTGCTGTGAGGGTTGGCCACAACCACTGTGTATGACTTGCTATGCAAGGGCTGACTCCATGAAAAATAATTTTCCCCAGAAGGCTCTAGTGCCTGCCAAAATCTCTCCTTGGATATGTTGCCTGTAGAGCTAATTAGATGATCCTCTATTGTGGTCTTAATTCAGCCTCTGGATGGGTGGGTTCTGGGGCCTCATAGGAGAGACTCCAGTGCAGATCAATGTCAGATACTGCCTGTTACTAGCTCTGGGCTCCCTGTAAGAAGCTTAAAAGCGATTCATAGTTTGTAGCCACCTGTGTTGGGTGCATGTAGGAGGGGCAAGCAGAAAACCAAGGCTGGCTGCCTGGGGCAGGTCAGCAAAGGCCAAAGGCACCCTGAGATCCACCACCACCTGCCTGCTATTTGTTATGCTCAGCCACTAAAGAGCCTCATGTGGTAAGTTGCATGAGGCAGATTCTCAGGAAATTGCCTGTAAGGGCAAGTGATATTCATCAGTTTAACACAGATTCAAACTTGGTGCCTGTGCTGGGTCTGAGGCCACTCATCAAAAGTCTCAGGGTACACTGAGGCCAGGCACCACCCACCCGGGGTCCCCAGGCATTTGCAATGAAGTAGGTCTCAGGTTGTCACCAGGTGGAGCTAGTAGAGTTCACCAGTTTAAAGCAGATTAGTTATGTGACTTCTCTTCAGCTAGTCTTCAGATGATTGTACAGGTTGATTGTTCTCTAATTTAGTAGTAATTTTGATGTGGTCATGGGAGAAGGTGAGTGCAGCTTCCAGCTACTCCACTATCTTTAACGGAATCCCCTGTTTTATTGATTTATTTCTGCACTAGTGTAATACTCTTAATTACTGAAGTTTTGTTAATGTATTAAAATACATGAGAGGAATGCAGTCCTCCTTCACTTACCCTCTCCCACCCAGAAATTTTCTAACTATTTCAGTCCTATTAATTCCTTTCTTGCTGCCTAATTATTAGTAATTTAGACTTATGGGCCAATTGTTACATTTAAAGGTAGCCATGATAGGCAATGACTTAATGAAGCAGAAAAAGCCAGGTTGCAAAAGTTAAAGATTAAAATAAGTGAGAGGGAGAAGTAAAGAGAGGGCGAGGGTGGAAAAGAGAGAGAGAAGGAAAGATTACCTTATTTCTGGAAGTAGCATTTGAAGTACTTCTTTTGTTTTTTCATAGAGGAATACTTGATAACATTTACAAAGGACAAACCTTAATCCCAGTTTATTGTCAACTACCTTGTAGTCCAGAGATTAATCCTAAATTTGTTATTCATTTTATAAGATCTCTCTATCTTTCTATTTTTAGGATGTTTCACTTTATAAAAGCAAATACATATATTACTTTAAAATTTATATTATTGGGGTAACTCATTATTGTTCTATATTATCATAGACCAGAAATTAGTGATACTCATAACTAAGTATGTAATGATCATGAGCAGAAACATATCAACCATTTTATAACCATAGACTACGATGCTATTAATAATCTTAGAATTAACCTCCTCAACATCAAGGTTGGTCAACAAGACAAAGAATGTTGAAGCTGACATCTGTGTGCTGATAGAGAAGAAACAAATGGTTAATCAAGTAAGAACCCTGGGCTGCTTAGAAAATAACTTTACCTGGGAGAGTGGTCAGGGGCAGAAAGATACTCTCTGAGAAAGATATTCTCAGCTCATGAATATCTCAGGTAATTTGATTCTTCCTATTTCATTCCTAACAAGCATGATTCAGGACAATCATTGAAGCATTATCAGCCAAGGAAAAAAATGAAAACCATTCTCTCTTTTTCATGTGCCATAGTTTGCCTGGTGCCCAGAAACAGACTCTATAATCAGATGTATCCATCCTCTTGTTGTAAACATGCAAGTTTTATTATTCTGCCTTTGTGGCCATCACCATCTGCCCATGATGGTTTGTTCCCTTCCATAATACTCATAGTAGTTTGCATTTCTTCTCAAATGGTCAGTCTGGAAAGGGATCTACCATTTACTGGACACCTAATAGCTCTTATTTTTTTATACTTAATTTAATTCTATTCCACTTTCTCTCCCCCAAATCCCCTGAGATTGACATCATTGCTGCCATCTTGCAGGTAAAATGCTGGGTCATAATTTTAGCTCTACTAGGGCCAGAGAGAGTAAGGATCTGACACTCTTGACTTCCACAGGTGGAGACTCCTCAGATAAGAGAGATAATTCCATCAACCAAAGGAAATCAGGGAACAATTAGGGAAAATAAATATCTAATAAGATGGAGAAACCATTCCACTATTAACAAATTACTCCACATAACAAACAATACTGGATTTTATCCAATAGAACAAAATTTGACACATATATTTTTTTCTTCTTGTTCTGAAGGTATCTGATAATGGGCCTAGGTGTCCCATCTATTTCACATTTTTTTTTTAATTTTCCAGTTTAGTATCTCAATCAAGAAGGAAATAAGGTAGACTTGACTTGTTCTTTGTAAACCTAGGTTGCCCTTAGTGATGCCAACATCTTCCATTTGCTAGTATTGACCATTATTTTATAAATGTTTTTGTAATTTGTGGTTGCATTTAGCATGTTCACTGATTTATAGTCTAAGGAGTCACTCTCTATAATTCTTTTCTCTAAAAGAGATAATGTGTTGTTTGTTTTCAGTTTTCCAGTGAAGCCTCTGAGAAAGCAGATGGTGGTCTCAGATCTCAGGCCAAGTTCTCTCAGGATCTGGGATATAGTCCAATCAGCCTGGGACCTTAGAACTCATCTGTACTTATAAGCTCTCTTATCCATCATTTTGTACCTCAACAGCTGCTCTCTAATATATGTTCAGCCTTCCCTACAAAAATTCCTTCTTCTTGACAGAAAATATGGCTATAATAAGCATACTGATTTAATTCTATTTTATCTGAATTAGAATAACTTCATATGAACACCTTCAAATGCCAGGAAAATCCTTTCCTGGTTTTCCACTTTTCCTGGAATACCAAACTTTTCTTGCCACCTCCCAATTCAATCCTTCTTTTGGTCTTTGCATATTTTCCCTTTGAGATGTTGTAAATGTTTATGTTTATGAACCTATATTTACAGGTCTCTGCCAACTGCTTCTATCATTAAATTAGTATAGTTTTAGTAATTATAGGAGGAAAATAACCAATTGTCAATGGAAAATGGCTCACTTAGGAGCAAGTGTGACCCTGATTGTATGGCACTGACTCTGAGACTCTCATGCCATTTAGTAGAAGCCACTGAGGGCAGCAAGCCTTTCTGTGGAACATGCTAGTGTGCTAGTGGTTTCCTGAAAAATTCAAAGTTGAACTTTCTCTATACTTTTCATGTAATATCAGATAATGAAAAAAACTTAGTTACATTTGCAAGAGGAATTCTATCTAAGTCATGGGAAAGATGTGATCCCTTAGGGAGAGTCTAGAGGTAAAAAATAATAAAAATTTAAAATATTAAAAGGAGAGCCCAAGGTTTCTTGACTTAGTGAAACAGAATAAAGTAGAAAAGCCAAAAGTGCAGACTTAAATGGAACAAATGGGGTGTGAGGAAATGCAGGATAATGGGGGTCACGGAAGCCAAGAGATAGAGAAAGTGGTCAACTATCTTAAATTACACTCAGGGACACTTGGAAGGAATAGTGTCTTAGGGTTGATGGGACATGGGAGCACAGTAGAAATTGGTTGAGAGAAGTTGAGGTAATGATAGTAGTCACTACAGAAATTTATTAAAAGCCATTTGGCTCTAAATAAGATGAAGAAATGAAGTGGTAGTTGAAGGAGGATGAGAGTGTAACAAATCATATATGCTTACTAGTGGCCTAGTGCATGGATTTGTGAATATTGAAAGGAAAATAATTAGAAGAAATATTTTAATATTGCTATTTGCACTTTCTATGTAATGGAAGTGTCAGAGCTGCTGCTGGTCACTGTCTGCAAAGCAACTGGAGGGGCAATCAGGCCCCCCCACCTGGCTCCCTCAGTGCCTGGGATCTGGGCGGCAGCCCTGCCCCCGCCACTGCTGCTCCTTGCCATCTGCGGTGTGATTGGTGGGGCAATGGGGCCCTTGCTTGCACCAACATTGGCCTGGCACTTCCCTCTCACCTGCTCCACCATCCCGTCATGGTCCCACTCTCCTTGGGGCCCATCAGGGCTGGCAGCGCCTCCACTGCTGCCCGCTGCCAGCACCACATTGCCGACGCCTGCTATGTTCCATGCCGCCCCCTGGTGGTCAGCACACATCATAGCAAGTGGTAGAACTGGTTGAACTCCCGGTTGAGGGGACAATTTGCATATTGGGCTTTTATTATGTAGGATTACTTTAAAGAAATTCTGTTTTTATGTTAAAGGAAATGATAAAATAGGAGGGGAAATTGATAATGCAGAGGGAGAGTAAATAGTTGCATAAGTGAAGTTCCTGAGGATGGAATTTAGTGTAGAAATGGGAGGCTTGCCCTTTTGCCCTCTGATAATAGTGGATCACATCACCACTAAGGTGACATTAAGGGATGCAGAGAGTATGTATAAAGATGTGGTGGGCTTGCTGAGGAGTTCAAGCTTGAGCAGAGAGCTGGAAATGAGCATTCATTCATTAGCAAGGGGCAGTTGGGGGCGAGAGTGAGAATGGGGTTGAAGGAGTTCAGTTTTGTTCCTCACACAGGAAGTGTTTTGATGCACTTGGAATGATTGAGAAAGAGAAGAAAGAAAGGCTCAGGAAACATTTATTGAACAAAGGAATTACTTGTGTTAATTTAATGAAGTACGTATGTTTTATTTAGTAAATTGAATTTAATAAATTTACTTCTTACTAAGTTTGAATGATAGACTAAATTTTGGGGGAAGTGTTGGTTTAACTGATATTAGTCAGTATCTTTATTTCTCGACCTATAAATCTCTCCAAAATAATTTGCTCACAGTCTTTCTCTAGGTTAATAGTATCAGTTTAGTCAACCTGAACAAAAAAATCCCAGGTGAATTGAAATTATTTCACCTTAAATGGTTTGTAATACCCGTATCAAAAGCAGTTTTGACTTACTACAGTTGAGGTGGGAGGGAAATTGCTGAAGGTTATGAGCCTGATTCTGCCTTTATTGTCCCACTTGCGGTTGACTTTAATGCTCCAGGAACCTCTCTGAATCTGTGTTTTTTCAAGCATTTGTCATGCTCAGTGTTGAACACACCCTTGGATGACTCTTTCAGATAAGGAAGTCTGCAGAGCATGTGGTCTGATGGTGAATTTTAAAAATTAAAAGTCAAACAGTTTTCCAAATTACAAATGACCAGATCAGCATATAGAGAAGTGTTCTTATGAGTCATGAAGTATAAGAGGAAAGACATCTAGTGAGAAAAAAGTGGAGAAACACCTCAGTGAATACAAATTATACCTTTCAATAATAAAATATTAAAAATGTGAATAAATGTATGACAACCCACTGCAAGGTATAATAAGACTTGACGTTCCCTCTCTATCCTCCTTGAAAATCTAGAAAAAAATTCTCAAGATTGCAGGGTTTTATCAGAAGGGAATCTAGTGATTCCTGACTGTCCCCGCTCACCTCACTGATAGAGATCTAGGTCAGCAATCTGAAACTACCCTTTTTACTGCCTCCAAATTCATCCTGTGGTGGCAAAGAACAGAGCAATAGAGGCACTTCTGTCTCAGCATGAAAGACTAGTGAGAAGCTGTCTTTCACAAGCTCTGTAGGCAGAGAGAAATGTATAGAATAAGAAGCAGATGAGATTGGTTTTGGCAAAGGGCTGACATTTATTCCAGTGAATGTAAAACAGTCTTGTTTGGTGGTAAATGAAAGAGACCACCTCCACCCCCCAGTCAAGACACATTGCATATTTAACCAACAGCAGAAATGAAAACAAGAGCATGTAATGAGGGCAGAAGGTTGTTACGTATTTTACCAAAACCTCTGAAGGTCCATCAAATGACAGAGCACTCACATCATGAAGATCCTGCTCCTGGTTGGCTCTTGGCACAGGCGGCACACACTCAAAGGGGGACACCAATGGTGGTGTGTCTAGCCAATGGAATGAGAAGAATGTCCAATTCCAGCAAAATTACGGTAACCCACATAGGGACACAAGTTCTTGGGAAAAAGGAAACTCCTAACTGGGAGTTCCAGCTCTAATTAATGAAAATATTCGCAGTACATCCTTATCACCCAAAAACTAAAATCGATTGTAATACTAATACAGATTTGTTCTTGAAGAAAATAGGAAGGAAGGGAAGTGGGAGGGAGAGAAGGACAGAAGAAAAAATTATATATACAAAACCACAAAGAAAAAACTCCAAGTGCCCCATGTACGTGAGCTGTTGGGAATGAGTTTTAGAGCTAATGCTGAGTCTGGAAGTAACATCTAGCATGTGAAATAAGGACTAGAAAAAACTTAATCCACTGCTTTCATTTGTAGCCTGGGATTAGGGTGAACTCTGTGAGTCTTTGCAGAAAGAAGACAGTCACACATAAGCACTAGATGTAGTGTGGATCTGAATTTACTCTCAGCATGTCATGTGGGAACCTTGTGCCTGCGCTGATAAAGTAGCACATAAAGTCCTCCACAACCTCCGGAGAGGCACATAGGAAATTTTCCCACAGACAGACCCGCATTCAAGGGCACGTCTAGTCCCTAAAGGATAACTCATGATGCTAGTGATCTCATAGGAAAGACTACAACAAAAATAAGAAAAAGCATTTAAGGAAATCCTCCATGAGAGACTATTAGAAGGTGTATAAACCAAATCAGAATGCATCCCAAAGAGATAACGTGAGGAATATGGGAGAGTGCTAGAAAAGAAGGGGTGCAATTTGAAGAGAAAATATGGAGAAGGCTTCACATGAAGTAAATTTAAATAACAAACCAAATACCAAAGAAGAGAGAAAAATCATTTGTGATAATTCATAGTGAAACATAATCATTAATATAAAGAAAAAGGCAAAATAACACTATTGTTTCTATTATCCAATTTCGTCTTGGAGTTTCTAGGAATCCTAATAATCATGAAAAGAAATAAGAGAAATGATTGTAAAGGATGAAGTAAAATTGTATTATTCGAAATTGGTGACGCTATGGTTTATTCACTTCGGAAATTCAAGAAAATATTGGGAATATCAAAACTAAAGAGGACTAATAAAATCAGCATACAAAAGACAAAACTTTATTTATATACAGACATAAGCAATTAGAAAATGTAATTTTAACAAATTCTTCATAAGAAAATATGTGACATCCCTGGCCAGTGTGGCTCAGTTGTTGAGCATCACCCTGTGCACTGAGAGGTCCCCAGTTCAGGACACGTGCCCAGGTTTTGGGCTCGATCCCCAGTTGGGGACATGCAGGAAGCTGCTGATTGATGTTTCTTGTGGGTCTCTCTCTCTCTTCCTCTCCCTTCCTCTCTCTCTAAAATAAACTAAAACATAATTTTAAAAAATAAATATATATTATATCATTTTCTATTTTTATGATTGCAATTTTTACATGGCAAAGGCATACACACTCAAACGTATATTATAAATTTAAGCTAAGTGCTTCTTGTAAATTAAAAAAAAGATTCAATTTCCAATAGTTTCAAACATTATGTAAGAGTCTAGTAGGAAGAATAGGCACTTTAAGTACTGGAAGAAAAAATTTAAAATAGCACTGGGAAATTGGGTGCCCATATTAAACATAACGACTATTGCACCATCAAAGATAAAATTATTTTCAAATTAGCTATGAAAAATAAAAATTTTAGAGGAAAATATAGAGACTATTTGTATGACTTACACCTAAAATTATATAAATTAAAAAATGAGTCCTAACTAGTGTGGTTCAGTTGGTCCCATACAATGAAAGGTCACGCGTTTGTTTCTGAGTCAGGGTACATACCAAGGTTGCAGGTTTGATCCCTGGTTGGGGTCCAGCCAGGAGGCAACTGATTGATGTTTCTCCCTCAAATAGATGTTTTTCTCTTTCTCTCTCCCTCTCCCTTCCTCCTTACCAAACACTGTCTTGAAAGATAATAGAAATTATTTAGAAATATTGTGAAATGCTTAAAATAATTATAACCTAACTACAAGAAAAGAGCAATATTTTAAAGAATGAAAACAATTTTAGCTACCATTTATGATTATAGTACAATAAAATTAGAAACAGACAGATTAATAGAAAATGCAACTACTTTTCATATTAAAACAAACAAAAATCCTCTTCTAAATTACCCTGGGCTCAAATTAGAAATCAACATGCAATGAACATAAGGATACACATGTATTCTTGAATTAGTGTTTTGGATTTTTCAGATTTGTGTGCTGAATTTCTTGAGATAAACACCAGGAAATGGGATTGCTAGGTCTTATAGTAGTTTTATTTTTAAGTTTTTGAGGAACCTCTACACTGTTTTCCAGTTTGCAATCCCACCAACATTACATGAAGGTACCCTTCTTTCCACATCCTACCTAACACTTGTTAATTTATTGATGATAAGCCATCCTGGCAGGTGTGAGGTGATACCTCATTGTAGTTTTAATTTGCACTTCTATGATCATTATTGACTTTGAGCATTTTTTTCATGTGTCTATTGCAAATACCATGTGACTTCATGTACAGTATGTGGAATCTAAAAACCTAAATAAACAAATAAAAAAATAGAAACAAACCCATAGATAAGGAAACAAACCAATGGTTTCCATATAAGAAGGAGTTTGGGAGGACTGGGTGAAAAAGGTGAAGGGATTCAGAAGTATAAATTGGTAGTTAAAAAATTGTCATAGGGATGCAAGGGACAGCATAGGGATTATAGTCAATACTATTATAATAATTATGTATGACACAAGGAGGGTACTAGACTTATCAGGGGGATCACTTCATAAATTATGTTAATGTCTAAACACAATGCTATACTCTTGAAACTAATATAGTATTGAATATCAACTATACTTTAAAAAAATTTTTTAAAGAAATCAGTTTGGATCTATGAAAATTCTAAAAACAATAAAAAAACATATAAATGACATGCTTCAAGGTATGTTTAGAGTAAAAGAAGCAAAATAAAATTATAAAAATGGGCCTGGCTGGTGTGGCTCAGTTGGTTGAGCATTGTCCCATGCACAGAAAGGTCACCAGTTTGATTCCCAGTCAAGGCACATGCCCAAGTTACAGGTTCGATCCCCAGTTGGGAGGCAGTGAATCAATGTTTCTCTCTCTCCTCTCTCCCTCTCTCTCCCTCTCTCTCCCTCTCTTGTGTGTGTTCTATAAATCAATAACAACATATTTAAAACATCATAAAAATGTGTATGGATTAATAAAAATTATCTAATTACCATGATGAATGAGAAACAAAAAAAGTAGAACTAGAGTCATGAAATTAAATTTTAAAAAGGTAAAATAAAAATTACTGAAATTTCCATCTGTCCTCAAGTTTTTAATAATGATTTCATGTCATTATATTCATTTTGAAGCGTAGTACATTTTATAAGGTTAAATACATAATTGTTAGAAAAACTTCCATACAACTTATTAAAAATAAGTGATGTTAAAGTTACAAGGATACATGTGGATCTTATATGTGTTTGTATATATTACATGACTTTCTAAGTAGGTGACACATTTAACGTTACAAATTATAGAAACTTTAAGACTCATTGCAAGAGCTGTTAATAAGTAAGCACTAAAAGTGTACACATAAACCATTGTTACTCATAGAAAGTCCAAAATACTTTAGATGCATTCGATCTTACACGTTCCAGAAATGCCCGTCTTCACTTTAAAATGATCACTTAAGTTCTCTGCAATGCATGTGGTTCTTATAATGAGCCATTGCCATCTTGTCCTGGTCAGGGACAGACTGCATGTGCGCGCTGACAAACGTGTTTTTTGTGATCCCTGATTCTCACCTCTCATTCCTTAGCCGCACTGATCACAGGAAAACCTCACCTCGCTGACCCTTGGGAAACACAAAGAACTGCTCATGAAAAGAGAACAAGCCTCGGAGTGTATTAAAGTCTGTGATGCCGTAACCAAGGGGCGTTCATTCCCAAAACGGGGAGGCACGCCTTGTCTCATTGCCCTTCACATCATTGTTCTTCACTGGGGTAATATTTGCAAGTCGCAGGCAAGACTCTCCACCAACAAAAAGACTGTGATTCAGTGATTGCGATACTCCCCTTGTGGTGGTCTGGAAGGGAACCGAAGTGTCCCCCAGCTATGCCTGTGTTGAGATAATAGTGCAGCATTAGGCTATCGGTTAATTAAAAACATTTAATTACATTGATATGCCATTGGAAAAACCCAGGTAGCCACCTAGAGGTATAGACATGTCAATAAAAGAAATAGCTATTTCTCCTTAGAAAAATTTAGTGAGACATACTTGAAAAATAATTTCCTTCAATAATAAAGAATAATTATCCAAAATAATTTGACAAATATGGAAATAACAATTAAATTTAGAGGAATTATTCCTAGGTTCAAAACAAGACTTAGACTATCAAACCAATTAAAAAAAAACATGCAAAAAAAACTATGCTGCACAGCTCGCTGAGGCAATAACAAATAGGCAAAGCAATTAATGAAGGAATAGATAAAAAATTATTAATATACTCATTTAACTTTTTCTGGCCAGGAACCCCAAGGTAAATAAGAAATAATTAGGCACACTTTGTATATTCAAAACGGTAAATGATTTATAGAATCTTCATACAAACATTATTTCATTTTCTTATATATGAGCTGAACAACGTGGTAGCCACCAGCTATGTGTGGCTACTGGGCATGCAAAATGTAGCTAGTCCAAATAGATATAAAATACATACTATAATTCAAAGACTTAGTATGAAAAAAGTAATGTCAACTCTCACTGCTTTCTAAAATTTAGTTACATGCTGAAATCATAAAGATGTGGGTGCACTGGATGAAATACATTAATAACATTATTTCATCAATTTCTTTTTAACATTGCTACTAGAAAATTAACAACCTCAGAGATTACAAAATGGCTGCAGAGAAGGTAGAAGCCACAGTACACTTGCCTGCTTCTGGCCCCAAACCAGATTTACAGTAAATTATAGAGCAATCAACCAGAACAATCAACTGAAAGCTAGCTGAACTAAAATATTATAGTCAAGGATTTACAGAAGAAGCCACTTAGAAACTGGTAAGAAGAGTGGAGATGCAGAAAGGTCTGGTCCCCAAACCCAGGTATCCTGGCTGAGAAGCTGGAGGGACATCGCAGCTGCAAAACTCCCTCCCCCCAGGAGTATGGGGTCTCAACCCATGCAGGGGGACACAAACATGTAGTCCATAATAAATATATGTGCACAAGCCATGATGTTAAAGCAAACAAACAAAAAACCCCACTCAGTACTGACTCTGTGTGTGAGGGAGATAGAGAGGGAGAGAGAAAAGGAGTTGAGGGGGGGGTGGTATTTGTAACAATGAAGAGCTCTACTATGTCCTATGTCTCTGGTTTTGTAAACACAACATAAAAATGTTAAATTACACTGCCTGGCACTATATTCAGTTTGTCCCAATTTCAGATTATCAACAGTGTAAAGAGAAAAATGCTTACAAAAATATTGGTAAATTCAATAAAGTTTTATTTAATAAACTTAATTTTGTGAGAGACTAAATGAACTATTTTAGAGTTCATTAGAGTAAACACATGAGAAAAGTCAAGAATTATTTAATAAATTAGAAAAATAATGAGTAGTATCTTTTCTATTTTCAGAACAAAATCAGTACATATGGAAATTAATGAGAAAAGAATGCATTATTCATTACTGGACTGTATATAATCACTTGTAAACAGAACAATAAAATTAGATCATTTTTCTCACAATTTACACAAAATAAATTTCAAGGGATTAAAGCTCTACATGTGATAAAAGAAAAAATAATGTAAGTGACTTAAACAATTTAAAAGTATAATCTGGTCTGAAGGGAATTATATTTCAGCATGATGCAAATGTTGGAATTATAATGGAACAGATTACAGCAAAACACAAGGAGAATGAAATAGGACAATTCATTCAACCTCACAGGTACTGAGGGAAATACAAAATAAAGGATGCTAATTACTCAGAAATTAAAACTTATCAGCGTTCATTAAATGATCACTCTTTATTTGAAGAAATAATGAATATCAAACATAGGGCTTTAGGAGGGAAGATACACCAAATTTAAAGAAAAAAGTCATGACAGATTATCAATTAATTACTTGATTTTATTTTTTCCTTTCCCTAATGCCAGTTCCCTTTGAAGAAAATTTTATTGGAGGAACATAATATCTTGAGATAAAATGCTAACAATATGATATGCATATAAAACTTCACTTTCTTGTAATGTGGATCAAGGTTTTTAGACTAAATTTCAGTTTGTGGAATGAATAAATATCATCTACCTGAACATGATTTTTAGAATTATTTTGAAATGTCAGCTCTTAACCAACATAGCAAGTCATATCTATGTAATAAATTTTAATATCAGATTTGATTTCAACTCAGATTTTGTGTGTTCAAGGTTTTCATTTTAGGAAGGATAATACTGCTTTGTAGAAGTTAGACATGATTACTTGCTATTCAATTGCTTTGAAGTGCTATTTCTTTGAACAAAAATCTCGTTTTAAATGCTCTTTTGATATATTAGTGCATGCTGTCAGTGAAATTATTCCTGAATGCAAAATGTGATGAAACTCTAGAGTTTGCTGGAAGTAGTTATTTTGATATATTTGTTGATATTTTCTTGATAGGCAACAAACCAGAATTTACCTAAAAATGGTTTTGTGTGTGTGTGTGTGTGTGTGTGTGTGTGTGTGTGTGTTTTAAATATACAAAAGCAAACAGCAAGCAACAACCACTTTCCAAAGCAGGGAAAATATTTCATTGCCAAGTTTTTGTTTTGCTTTTCAATGGAGCTTTTATTTTTATCATGATGCTAACTTTTAATGTGGATACAGAAGACTGAAAAGGTCAGGCTAAACATTAGCCACATGACTACCACCAGTTAAAGACTTTTAAAAACAACACTCATATACTTTCTTCCACAGATGCTTATATAGAATAGAAATTTACCTTATTAATAGTTTAGTTTAAGGATGAAGACAGATTTTTCATAATTTCTTTGAGGCTGCTTGGCAGTTTAGTAGCTGATTTAAATATAGGTCTCAAAGTTCTAATGCAATATTCTTTCCCTTTGCCCATACCAATAATGTGGTCTTGGTGGTGGAGTTGGGGACAGGGATATAATTCTTTTTAATAAAGTTCTTCATAAACTAACCTCTTCTTATTCTGAGAATAAGTCTTCTACATCAAGTAATCTACAGATAGCCTTCATATAATTAAAGAAAAATATATGAGAATGCGTAAGGTGACACTCTAGCAAATTTCAAGTATAGAATACAGCATTATTAGCTATAGTTGCATTACCATATGTAACTCATTCATCTTAAGTGTTTTTATCACACACACAAGCACAAAAAATGTGACTATATGAGGTGATAGATATGTTAATTAGCTTGATTGTGCTGATTATTTCACAATATATCAGAATAGCAGATTATACACTTTAAATGTAAATAAATATGTAAACATGTAAATATCTATATCCTATATAATAAAGAGGTAAATATGCAAATTATCCCTCACACCCTCACAAGATGGCTGCCTAGGACCAGGCCAGCAGAGGGCTTAGTGAGGGACAACCAAATGACTGAACAAGCAGGCTGTGTAGGGCGACCAGGTCGGCAGGTGGGTTAGTGAGGGGCGACCAAATGACTGAACAAGCAGGCTGTGT
>NW_005363687.1:2345284-2349720 GCF_000412655.1 Myotis brandtii
CCATTGGCTAATCAGTGTGATATGCAAATTAACCACCAACAAAGATGGCAGCTAATTTGCATACTGCAGGCAGGATGGGTCAGCGTGAGCCGCCATCTGGGCCCCGTGTGATGCCTAAGCCCCACCCCCAGCCAGGACCCCCATGTGCAGCCTTGGGCGGAGGGGCTTGGCGGCGCGATTGGCCCAAGGAAGCCCTATTGCAATGGGCTTCTAGGATATATATAAAAGCCTAAGTGACCAGACAACTGACCGGTAGCTATGACGTGCACTGACCACCAGGGGGCAGATGCTCAATGCAGGAGCTGCCCCAGGTGGTCAGTGCACTCCCACAGCGGGAACGCCACTCAGTTGACAGACAGTCCCAGACGCCGGACTCACGGCTGGTGAGCGAAGCTATGGCAGCTCGAGCCTCTCCCATGGACACTCCCCCTGCGCACCCAGTGGCGGCTGCAGCAGGCGCAGTGGGGCTGGGATGAATGGGAGCAGTGCAGTGCCCAGCCAGGGCTCAGGCTCCTCCCTGGCCGCCTGCTATTTCCCACACTGGTTCATGCTGCGCGGGATCGACGAGCACAGTGGGCTGGAGCCTGATGAGCTGGCAGGTAAGGCTGGGTTGTGGTGGCATAGAGGTCCACTGAGCTCTGCAGGCCAAGCCGAGAGACCCCACCAGTGCACGAATCCATGCACTGGGTCTTTAGTATATTGATATTAATCAGTGTATTCATTATTCAGACTATAGGTTTGGCTCCTCACTTTATTACATAAAGATATTAACAGGTTGATTATTTTTATTCATGCCTCTTCCAATGCTCTTCTCTCCACATTTTTGCTCTTTGTTGGTAACACTTAACTGTTCTGTAACTATAGTCATGTCTTCCTCACCATATTTCAGATGTATTTAAAAAATACTCTCTGAAGAATGTCCGCCTTATTGTCTACTGCAAAGCCATGTAGAGTACTTACTTTCTGTAGATATTTGTGTTTTTCTGGAGAATCTAACAGCTTCTTTAGCCCCCATGTTTAAGATCCTATACTTTAAGAAGCAAACATTCCCAGCTTCCTAATAACCCCTTATTTTCACTTTTCTGGGGCCCTCTGTCTCCTCTGCACAGTTTCCGTCTGAATCAAAACAGGAGTTTACCTTCACTGTTGTCCTGAGCTGCAGATGCCATTTTCTGATTTTTTTTTGACTTCCTGTTTAAATGTTGTTGAAGGGAAGACAGTTCTTGAGTATCACTAGTGTGTTCTGATGATGGTTTTATTCTATGCTCACACTTGCTGGGCTATTTTAAAATTTCCTTCAATGGGGTATTTTAATTTCAAGATTTGGGTCTGTCTGCTCTGTGAAACATTTTATTATTTTCTAGATCATTTTCATCTCTCCAGTTTTTGTTTTCTGTTCTCTCCTTAAATTTCTCCTGGTTGACTATTGGACTTCCTGGTTGATATTCTAAATCTTATTTCCTTTCATCTTTTCTCAATGTTTTCCATGGTTCCTTATTTATTCACAGAATTCTTTATGTTCCTACCACTTTATTAACTCTTTGTATTTTGATTAAGACATTTTAATCTCTAAGAGCTCTTTCAGATTCACCGATTGTTCCTATGCCCAGGAATTTTACCACATTAAATGAATAAGGTACTTTTTTAATCTCTCTAAGGATAGTACTGTTTGTAATTTGATATTTTCTTATTTCCTATGAATCATCTCTGTGAGTCACCTCTCTCTCTCCCCCTGCTCTCTCTGGTCCTCTGTTTATGTTTGAGATCAAGGCATGGAAAGCTCATTTGGAGGGCTATGTAAGTGTGTAGTACTGGTTGACTTGAGGTCTTCACTTTAGGATTCTTGGCTTGGAGTTGGTGTCATTCTGGGATCTCTAATATCTCAAAATATTATGAGTCACAATTTCCTATAGAATTGCCTTGTGGTGTCCTGGCTGCTGACTCTTCTGAGTCAGGAGTAGGGTACAAGTAAGGCATGTTTCCAGTTCCAGGCATGGTATTTGTCCACCCTCTCTATTATGTGTTGAGTCATAGGTCTTCCTCATACCCTTCTGTGTGTTAGGCACTTTTTCAGCCCCAAGTCTCTCTGTGGTTTTATTAGGAGCACTGTATCACCTCTAAATTGTGTCTCACACTGCCACTTCCTCCATCACAGGGCATAGTTATTGCTTTCCTATGGACTTTCTGCTTCCCAGAATATATAGAAAAAAAAATTGTTTTTATATCTGACAGTTCTTTACCAATCTCTTGTTTGTTGTAGATTTATGACCTGTTGATTTTTATACTTACATTCATTGGTTCCAGGAAGAAAAAAAAAAAAACAAGCATGTGGCCAATCCCCATCTTTAAGCAAAAATTATCCTAGAGGTTTTAAAGTCCATGTGAATAATCCACCTGAGCAAGTAATTGTAGATATTTCCATCTTTTTAAAAATCCAAACACAGTCTTTCTTTTCACCCATAGTGCCTAGCATCATTCTTTGAATTTGTGCACATAGCACATGTGTTAAAAACTATTTTTATAATAATTAATGTTATTGACTTTTTAAAATATTTATTTATTGATTTCAGAGAGAAAGGAAGAGGGAGAAAGAGATAGAAACATTAGTGATGAGAGAGAGTCTTTGATTGCCTGCCTTCTGCACCTTCCCCACTGGGGAGCGAGCCTACAACCCAGGCATATGCTCTGACTGGAAATTGACCTCTTAGTTCACCATTGAGCCACACTGGCCAGGCAGTCATTGACTCTTTTAATGATATAAAATGCTTCACTTTTTAAAATGGAATTTCATTGTATCTTTTCATCTGATTAAAATAGATTTTCCAGATTCTGAAGCCATTTAAAGCAAAAACAAAGGTTTTTGACAGAAAATCCATGTCACAAGATTGGAAATAGCTTTTGCTGTTGAGTACCTACATTTCTGAAATCCAAGTTTGCTCCAAAATATACACTTAACTCTCAAGCAATTTGACCATGGAACAGAATGAAACATGTGTATAACTGTTGTCTGAAATGTGTTTAAGGTCCTATACTTTAAGAAGCAGTAACTCACACAACTGACCTTTTTACAATCAAAATTGACAGAAGCACTTATATTATCATCTTTGTCAGTTTTTGAGGAGTAAAGATGAAATGTTCCCAATTGTACTTAGGTTACTCAGAACATTTTAACACATAAAAAAAATGGAAATAAATAGTTTGGGAGATATGATTACTATTACCAAGAATTATGTGGATTTTTTTTAGATAATTCTAATTTTTGTGTATAACACAGTAAGATATTATGTAATTTGCATATGGTTTCTTTATGCTCTTACCCTAGAATAATACCTCAAACACAAGTGCAGAAACTGAGCTCTACTTATATATTCTAAGTCCCTGTTTCCATACTTCCTATGAATATTGGCTGATAACTTGTGAAAATATACTTTCAAAAGGGCTTAATTATTTGGCTTAAATTTCAAATATGCATTCCAATGAATTCTGGACTGAATTGTGACTGTTGTCTTTGGCTGCTGTAACAAAATGCCACAGATTGGAGAGCTTAAAAAAACATAAATCTATTTCTCATAGTTCTGAAGGCTGGAAGTTTAAGATCAGGGAGCAAGCATGGTCGGACGAGTATGAGGGCCTCCTACTGGTTGCAAACTGCTTCTTCCATCCTCACCTGGTTGAGGGGGGCAGGCAGTTCTGAGGGTTTTCTTTCATAAGCATTAATCCTATTGATGAGCACTCCACCCTCATGACTCAAGTATCTCCTAAAGGTCCTACCTATTTATACCATCACATTGAGAATTAAGATTTCAACATATGAATTTTAGGGGATCACAAGCATTTGCACAATAGCTGTCAATTTTTAAATAACTCTTTATAATTTTCTGAATTTTGGAAAGCTACAAAAATATTGCAATATTGAAAAGTATTTTAGAATTTCTTTTCCTTAAATATGATTTGAGAGTAAGACAGTTCTCATTGTTGTGATGTTTATTTAAGATATATCTGGGTTGGATTGTTGATTTTGACATATATTTATTCTTCACAGTGAGGGGAAGAGCAGTGTACTAGGATTTGAAGACAATATAAGATTCCTTTGATGAGCAAGTTGCTTAGCTTGACATTATAAACCATTGGATTTATAGCATAATGCAGATTCAGCCTTTATTTCTATAAAGCTTTAATCCAGAGATTATAATTGAGCAATATAAAGATCTTTAAAAATTGAAACATTCTACATCTAGAATGGGGAATCCTATATAATAAAAGAGTAATATGCAAATTGACCCTAACAGCAGAACAACTGGGAATGACTGGTCACTATGACACACACTGACCACCAGGGGGCAGATGCTCAATGCAGGAGCTGACCCCTGGTGGTCAGTGCGCTCCCACAGGGGGCGCTCTGCTCAGCCACAAGCCAGGCTGACGGCTGCCAGTAC
>NW_005363687.1:2349954-2362118 GCF_000412655.1 Myotis brandtii
AAACTTTTGTGCACCAGGCCTCTAGTAAATCTATATAAAGCAACCATGAACTCTGGTTCTTTAATGGATAAAATAACAATGAGTCATTATATGACTCTTACTTGTTTTATTTACATCTTTTTAAAATATGAAAATCACATAGCAGCATGAATAGGCATTTTTAAACTACATGAAATCATAAACGTAGAAGTTTTAAATTTTAATAATTAAAATGATTTAGAAAAGCCTCTCAAATCTTTCATTGGTTTCTTGTGCTCAAGTACTTTAGAAAAATTGTTCAGAGAATCAAGAATCTGAACATAGCTAAGATATCACTGTTGCCAGTGGTGGCCCCTCTTTCAAAACTCTAATGTGAACAAAATCACATTTTCTATTCCAGAAAAACATTTTGCGGCAAATGAAATATGATAATTATCTTATAAAATGGCCAACATAGATGGAACCCTTGGTGGGTGTCAGAATGTGTCTCCCTCAGGAGGTGCCTTAGGTTCTTCTGCCGGATGAACTGGGGGACATTCTTGAAGCAGAAAGTGCCAAGAGAAGACATAAAGTCCTCAGCCCAGAGGTGGAAAGAAACAAACACTAGGGAGGTGGCAGTTTGCACATATCCCAGGCAAGCATTTCCAGAACGGACACTGAAGTAGGCCATGACTTCCGAAGGCCGGAATGGGTAGTGGGAATGCAGGCTGGGATCATTACCAGTCTGGAGACAGGGCAGGCAGGAAACTTTTTGTTCTTCCTGGGACTAGCTGAATTAGGGGTTAGGTATTCTCCTTTGGGTGCCATCGTGAAGGAACAGAATATTCAAGAGCTGTAGCGAACATGGAATTTGGGTGTCCCCAATAAAACATTTGTGGGGATGAGAGGCAAAAGAAATAGGTGGCTGCCCCTAAAGGCATCAGGTGAGACACTGACATGGGCTCTCTGAGAGCTTGGTCTAGCAGGAGGACTAATATTCTGTTGATTTGTAGGGCAAATTTTTGAATTGATGATCCAAGGATTTAACTGTGGCTCCTGGATAGCAATGAAAGATCATGCAAGGGACTCAGTACATCTAACTGCAGTGAATTAGGATAAAGCAAAGGGTGCCACATAGATGAACATTCCAGAATTTGGTACACATTTCTCACAGTTTCATTATTTCATTTTCTAAAACAGGTTGTTAATATAGGAGAAAATAGAAATAATATGAATAAAATATGATGTACAATTGATGAAGTTTTCTCTGTTTATCTAATTTAGCCATAAGTGTGAAGTATTCTTTCAAATGTTAAAAAATAGAATGTTTCCAAATGTCAAAAAATAAAAAAGAAGACATATAATAAGGGCAACATTTTTTTTCTGTGGCTTATATTGTCTGGATTTAAGTGCTTATGGTGCAGTTGCCAAGCTTGGGATCCATTCTGGGATATGCAGACTTCCACATTTATTGATAGGCTTAATTGCCTGTGGACGCTTGATATCCTAGCAGTCCATCTGATCTTTGGGAGTGTAGCAATCATGCGGGTCTGTCTACCTAAGCTGGTTCATACTTGGGGCAAAAGGTTCTTAGAATTTATAAGAAATCAACTTATTCACTTATTCATTCCATCATTTACAAAACTTGCTAATGGCTACAAATGCCAGGATCTGAAAGCTGGTTCATACTTGGGGCAAAAGGTTCTTAGAATTTATAAGAAATCAACTTATTCACTTGCTCATTCATTCCATCACTTACAAAACTTGCTAATAGCTACAAATGCCAGGATCTGAGCTAGGTTCCTCTAATTCAATGGAGAGATCAGTTAATTATCCTATATAATAAAACCCTAATATGCAATCGAATGGTGGAATGACTGGTCGCTATGAACTGACCACCAGGGGGCAGACGCTCATTGTAGAAGCTGCTCCTTGGTGGTCAGTGTTCTCCCACAGGGGGAGCACCACTCATCCAGAAGCCGGGCTTATGGCTGGTGAGGGCAGCGGCAGTGGAGGGAGCCTCTGCGGCAGCACTAAAGAGCAGTGAGCCAAGCGGTAGGGAGCAGCAAGCAGGCGGGGGGGTAAGGAACGAGGGGTTCCGGACTATGAGAGGGCACAGGTCGGGCTGAGGGACCCCTCCCACTCCCAGTGTATGAATTTTGTGCACTGGGCCTCTAGTTATGTTATAATATAAGTGGCTGACATATCAAATTGTCCAGCTCCATAGCACCTCAGATGAAGAATGTCCAAAACTGCAATCATAATTTATTTTTTCTTCCAAATTTCTGCTTCCTCTGTAATTTATATCAACATTCATTCTGTTGCCTAAGCAATTTGAGATTTACCTTCAATTTCCCTTTTTCTTACAGCCATGTCCAAATAAATCACTAAGTTTTATGTATAATCTATCCAAACCACCTTGAAAATCTACTTTTTTTATTTTTATTGCCACTACCTCACTTTAGATCACTGTTCTCTCTTACTGGATTATTACTATAGTATCCCAACCAAACTCTTTAGTCTTGCTGCTCTCTAATCTATAGACAAGGTTATCTTTCTATTCTATCTTCAGATTTACTGATTCTTTCTTATCTTGTTTTCCTTCTGTCTCTGAGTCCTCCACTGGCTTTTGAAATTGTGGTTATCATGTTTTTAGGTTCCACAAATTTATTTTTTTATTTTCTATATTTCAGTGAGATTATCTATTTTATAATTGGTCTCAGGGGTATTTGTAGTTGCTCATTGAAGCAATTTTATGACAGCTACTTTTGGTCAAATAATTCTAACATCTGTGTCATCTCAGTATTATCTCTCTCTCTCTCTCTCTCTCTCATGCGGGTCTGTCTACCTAAGCTGGTTCATACTTGGGGCAAAAGGTTCTTAGAATTTATAAGAAATCAACTTATTCACTTATTCATTCCATCATTTACAAAACTTGCTAATGGCTACAAATGCCAGGATCTGAGCTAGGTTCTTCTGATTCAATGGAGAGATCAGTTAATTATCCTATATAATAAAACCATAATATGCAATCAACCGAATGGTGGAATGACTGGTCGCTATGAACTGACCACCAGGGGGCAGACGCTCATTGTAGAAGCTGCTCCTTGGTGGTCAGTGTGCTCCCACAGGGGGAGCACCATTCAGCCGGAAGTCGGGCTCATGGTTGGCGAGTGCAGTGGCAGTGGAGGGAGCCTCTGCGGCAGCACTAAGGAGCAGTGAGCCAAGCAGTAGAGAGCAGCAAGCAGGCGGGGGGTAAGGAATGAGGGGTTCCAGACTGTAAGAGGGCACAGGCCAGGCTGAGGGACCCCTCCCACTCTCAGTGCACGAATTTTGTGAACTGGGCCTCTAGTTATGTTATAATATAAGTGGCTGACATATCAAATTGTCCAGCTCCATAGCACCTCAGATGAAGAATGTCCATAACTGCACTCATGATTTATTTTTTCTTCCAAATTTCTGCTTCCTCTGTCATTTATATCAACATTCATTCTGTTGCCTAAGCAATTTGAGATTTACCTTCAATTTCCCTTTTTCTTACAGCCATGTCCAAATAAATCACTAAGTTTTATCTATAATCTATCCAAACCACCTTGAAAATCTACTTTTTTTTATTTTTATTGCCACTACCTCACTTTAGATCACTGTTCTCTCTTACTGGATTATTACTATAGTATCCCAACCAAACTCTTTAGTCTTGCTGCTCTCTAATCTATAGACAAGGTTATCTTTCTATTCTATCTTCAGATTTACTGATTCTTTCTTATCTTGTTTTCCTTCTGTCTCTGAGTCCTCCACTGACTTTTAAAATTGTGGTTATCATGTTTTTAGGTTCCGCAAATTTATTTTTTTATTTTCTATATTTCAGTGAGATTATCTATTTTATAATTGGTCTCAGGGGTATTTGTAGTTGCTCATTGAAGCAATTTTATGACAGCTACTTTTGGTCAAATAATTCTAACATCTGTGTCATCTCAGTATTATCTCTCTCTCTCTCTCTCTCTCTTTTTTTTTTCCCCAAGCTGTGGTTTTCCTGATTATTGGCATGACAAGTACTTTTCCATTATAACCTGGACATTTTTGGCTATTATGTTGGGAGAATCTGGATCTTAGTTAAATCTTCCTTACTATATTTAGCATGCAGATACTGGTCTATTTTTTTTTTTAACTTTGGGTCTAATGACAATTTAATTTGACAGCCTTTGAGATGCTATTTTCACCTGCTCTTTGCCCAGTGCCACTGGGTCCTGGCTGGTATCATCTGTGAGGTAGAAAGTACTTCCCCAGCCTGAACTTCCCTGTTCCTAGGACCTGGAAGAGCATTTCCCCTGGATTTCTATGTACTCTTTCTTAATCTAGTTGTCTATGGGCTCTTTCTTAATCTCTGCCTGAGATTCTGGGCTGTTCTCAATCTCTGCCCATTGTCTCTGAAGGGGAGGGATGGCAAAAGGGACTGTAGCCCCAGAAGCAAAGAGCACACCTCTTGGCTTCTTGTTTGCAGGATGCCAGCTCAGTTAGGGAAGGAAGAAGTTTGCCTGGTTGCTTTCGTCTGTTGGTTTGGGATTCTGGTGATGCCAATTCTTGGTCTTCTGCTGGTGTGAGGAATGGGCAGGGATTGGGACACAGTTTGGTCCTTGCGTCCTGTGGTCCCTACCCAATCTGCTTTTCTCTTTCCAACTTTCAGAATCCTCCTAGGGTTGTCTGTTGTTATCATGGTCTATAGTTGTACTATCTTGGGAAGAATAAAGAATAATGAGTCGATGCCATTTTGTCCACCCCAGGAGTCAAGGCTATCTTTCTAAAGCACACATACTTGTTACTCTCCACTTAAAATTTTCCAGTGAATTCCTATCCCTCTCAGATAAAATCAAATCTCCTAGTCTAGCTTTACCAATGAAGACTGCTGTAGGCGCAGTTGGGCCGAGATGAGCCAGAGCAGCAGGTAGGAACTGCAGGTGGTATTGGACTGCAGGTTTCAGCCCGATCCCCACAGGCCACCCCGAGGAACCCTGAATTCGTGCACCGGGCCTCTAGTAAGGTCATAATTGTGTCTTATTCACAACTTTGTCCTAATTACCTAACACAGTACTTATTAAGTCATCCATTTTATAGACTCTAAGTGAGTGTATTATGGAGTGAATGCATATATGATGTAAAGCAAGTATAATGTCTAGGTCAGTGATGGCGAACTTATGACACGCATGTCAGAGGTGACACACGAACTCATTTTTTTGGTTGATTTTTCTTTGTTAAATGGCATTTAAATATATAAAATGAATATCAAAAATATAAGTCTCTGTTTTACTATGGTTGCAAATATCAAAAAATTTCTATATGTGACACGGCACCAGAGTTAAGTTAGGGTTTTTCAAAATGCTGACACGCCGAACTCAAAAGGTTCGCCATCACTGGTCTAGGTGAACAGGGAGTAGTCTGTGTAGGAGCTGCGACTTGAAAAAGTAGTAGGAATTTTCTAGGAATTACAAGTTACAGAAGGGCATTTTGAGCCATAGAAAGTTACTTCATGGGCCCAGGAAAATAGAGTAGATAAATGAAGTGTATTTCTTTATTTAATTTTCTCCTAAAATAAGCCTGAGCAGCTCCCTCTGTCCCATAGATAGCAGCCATCTGTGTCTCCAGATCTGGGCTGAAGGCTGAGGTTGCTTCTGTACCCCTAAGAACTTGGCATTTTGCCACTGAGCCCACAGGGCATGTCCTATTTTTGTAGAGATGAAGAATGAGTATCCATATGTCTGAATGTCAAAACTTAAATACAAATGTGAAGCCCATCCCACATCTGGTTGTTTTGGATTCTGAGCCCACTGGCACAGGTGATCATGCTGGAGAGAACCCCTTGGGTATGTCACCACTTGTCAAAGGCCACTCTGGTCATAACAAACCTAGAATTAAGGGGAGAAAAGTCCTTAATAGTATGCCATAAATCATATTAAGGCATGTAACTAAAGGAATATAGTTGAAAATTCCTTTAAGAACTTTAAGAATATTTTCCATAAAGAAATTTAAAAAGTTGCTCCAACAAAAGCCATTGTACTTAAACATCTTATGTTTGCTGTTTTCATTTGGGTTGAAATTAGAGAATCTATAGTTGTTGATCCCTTGTTTGAGTACAGAGAACTTGAAATTATTTACTAAGAGAAGAAGTATTTGGTTAACCTTATGTTATTACTATTAGCAAATAGAATTATTTATAGGTAAGAAATTACCAGATCTTCTTTGATGCCATATTACCTAAAGAGAATAAAATGTCCATCATCCAAAAAGAGAAAGGTGGAAATAATATGTATACAGGTCCTAGCTTGAACCAGTCACTGTAAATATGTTATTTTACTTAACCTTCACTGGAAGCATGTGCAGCAGGCAACCAATCGATGTGTCTCTCTCACATTGATGTTTCTCTCTCTCCCCATCCCCCCTTCCTTTCACTCTTCCTAAAAAATCAATGGAAAAATATAAAATATCCTCAAGTGAGGATTTAAAAAAAAATCCTGATGTCATCCTTCATGGTCATCATCCTCATGGAGGGTTTTAGGTTTACAATAAATGGTGGCCTGACAGAGGTGGCTCAGTGGTTGAACTTCAACCTATGAACCAGGAGGTCACAGTTTGATCCTTTGTCAGGGTGCATGCCTGGGTTTTGAGCTAGATGCCTAGTAGGGGGTGTACAGGAAGCAGCCAATCAATAATTCTTATCGTGAGCTAGATGCCTAGTAGGGGTGTACAGGAAGCAGCCAATCAATAATTCTTATCGTTGCTGTTTCTATCTCTCCTTCTCTCTCTTCTTTCCTCTCTGAAATCAATAAAAATATAATTTTTAAAAAGCCAAACAATAAAGGGCATTATATTGTATTTTTTAAACGTTATTTGTGGCTATCTTTATCTTATATCAATATTCTATATAGGGGTGTTCATTTGTCTACATTTTATTTTACTTCTACATTATCATAGTTATAGGTTTATCATATATCTTAATATCAGGTAAGGCAAGTCCCTTCATCAGTTTATTACTTATTTCTGCCCTTCAATAAACTTTTTTGATAAATTTCTTGTTTTATGAAAATCTTATTGAAACAGTATTGGAATTATTAATTAAAAGAACATTTATATCTTCACAAAATTGAGTCCTCCCTCTTGAGAACATACAATATTATTTTATTTAGTTTTTCTTTTATGAGACCATTTATAAATATTATCTATCTATGTTTTCTCTATATTAATCCTTCACATATCTTAATTTTTTTTGCCTAACCATTTTAGAGACACTGTTGCTATTGTATATAGCATCAATTTTCCATGATATGTCCCAAGAGACTACTTTTGGTATATAGGATTTTTAAAAGTCAATCATATCATCCTTGCTGAAGTCCTAGTATATTACATTCATTTTGCTTCTTATTAAAGGACTTTTTTTTTCAGTAAAAGTTCAAGATTTAGTAGACTCTGATGGCCTCTAAAAATGTTGAAAGTGTATTTATTTTGTTTTACTATAGATAGGTAGTTTTGTGTACAATTCTAGAATGATATTTTCTCAGTGCTTTAAAATATTTTTGCTATGTTCTGGAGTTTAATATTATGAAAATTACTTTGCTATCATTCTTATTTTCATCCAGTTTTAAAGAAAATTAATTTCTATATTTTTGTTAATAGCTTTAATGAAATATAATTTACATAGCATGAAATTCACATGGTATGTAATTTCAGTATGCCCAAGTTGGTTTTTTATACACAGAGTTGTGAAACCTGTCACAATTATCTAATTTTGGAATATTTTTATTACTATAAAATGAAATCTCATATCTACTAGAAGCCATCTCCATTCCCTAACAATCACTAAACTACTTTCTGTTTACATGGATTTGTCCAATCTGGATATAGCATATAAATGAAATCATACAATATAGGGTTTTTGTTTGTTTGTTTATTCATTTTATTTCTGTTTCTTTCACTTAGCATAATGCATTTAAGGTTCACCCATGTTGCAGCTTGTATCATTCTTATTGCAAAATAATATTATAGGGATAGATATAACAAATATTGTTTGTTTATTCAACAGTTGATAAACACTTGGATTGTTTCCAAATTTAGGCTTTTATGAAATAATGCTGCTAGGAACATTCATGTATACGTTTTTATGCATAGATATGTTTTCATTTCTTTTGGGTATATACTTAAGAGTAGAATTGTTGGATCAGATGGTAACCCCATGTTTAACATTTTGAATAACTACAAAGAATTTTCCAAAGCAGCTCAAACATTTTACATTTCCACCAGAAATGCTTGAGGGTTCAAATTTCTCTACACCTTCCACAATACTTGTTATCATCTTTTGAAAAAAAATCTATTTTAGCCATTGTAATGTGCAAGAAGTGATATCTCACTATGGTTTTGATTTGCATTTCTATAAGATCTAATGATTCTTAGCATACTTTTGTATGTTTAAGGGCTATCTATATATATTACATAGAGAAATGTCTATTCAAATTATTTGCCCATTTGTTAATTGAGCTGTTTGCCTTTTTATTGTTGAATTGTAAGAGTTCCATATATATCCTGTATGAAGGTTCCTTATTAAATTTGCAAATATTTTTTCTCATTCTGTGTGTCTTTTCATATTATTGAAAGTTTATTTTATGTTATTTTAGTATAGCCCCTCAATGGTTGCATAGTATTTTTTCCTATTTTACTTTTAATCAGTTTAGATACTTGAATTTTAAATGTGCTTCCTGTAGATGACAAAGACTTGGATCATTTATTTTAATCCATTCTGCTAATATCTGCCTTTTAATCAGAATGTTTAACCCACTTACATTGAATATAATTTCCAATAAGACAGAAATTATTTAGCCTTTGTTATTTATTTTTGTGAATTGCTTGTCTTTCTTTGCTCCATATTCTTTCATCACAACCTTATTTTGTAATAGATATTTTTAGATATATTTAGGGTATTACTTTATTGCCATCTATTAATCTAAAGGTTTTAAATTTTTATTTTTGAAGTCTATGACCTGTATATTACACTAAACATCTTAACTTAAAACAACCTAGTTTGGATTAATCACAACTTAATTTCAATCCTACATAATAAAAGCCTAATATACTAAGTGCCTGGTCGTCCAGTCATCCCTTCAACCAATCAAAGCATAATATGCTAATGATATGCTAAGGCGGGTCAACAGCTCGCTATGACATGCACTGACCACCAGGAAGCAGAAGCTACTACCAGTAGGTTAGCTTGCTGCTGGGGTCCAGACGATTGGGACTGAGCAAGACGGACTGGACATGCCCTGGAGCCCTCCCACAGTACCTTCCCAGCTGGCCAACCTCCCGTGTCCCTCCCCAGCCCCAATTGTGCACCTGTGGGGTCCCTCAGCCTGGCATGAGCTCTCTCGAAATCTGGGGTCCCTTGGGGGATGATGGATAGCCGGTTTTGGCCTGATCCTGCAGGCCAGGCCAAGGGACCCCACTGGTGCATGAATTCGTGCAATGGGCTTCTAGTAGTATATAAAAACTTTGCTCAGGCATAGGTCCATTTTGTCCTCCTCCTTTGTACTATTATCATGCAGGTTACTTCTTTAGGCATCATAATATCACCAATAAAGTTTTATACTTACTGCTTTATGTAGTAGTCTTTTAAATCACATAGGAAAATATAAGTTACCAAAATTATACTTTATTTACTATTTATCTATGTAGTTATATTTATTGTTGCTCCTAATTTATTAATGTGGATTTGAGGAACTACACAATATTCTTTCATTTTAGCCTGAAGGACTCACATTAGTACTTATATCTTGTAGAGCAGGTCTGATAGTAAAAATCTCTCTCTCTCTCTTTCTCTTTCTCTCTCTCTCTATCGTAATGTTTTAATTTTTCTCTCCATTTTGAAGGATACTTTTGCTAAATATAGACTTCTTGCTGTCTTTTTCTTTCAACATTTAGTGTCATCTCACTGCATCCTGACCTCTATGTCTTCTGATAAGAAATTGCTGATAATTTTATTGAAGATATCTTGTATCTGATGACTCATTCTTTATTGAGGTATTCAAGAATTTCTCTTTGTCTTTATCTTTTGAGAGTTTGATAATGAGGTGTCAAGATTAAAATCTCTTCAGTTTATCCTCTTTGAAGTTCATTGAACTTCTTCAATGTGTAAATTAATGTCTTTCAATAAATTTGGGGATTTTTCCGTCATTATTTCTTCAAATCTTACCTTTGCTTTGTGTTTTTTCTCCTCTCCTTCTGGCACTTTCATTATGCATACGTTACTATGATTTATGGTGTCCCACAGGTTTCTGAGGCTCTGTTAATTTTTATTAATTCTTATTTATTTTTGTTTCTCAACGTAGGTAATCTCAAATGAGCTATCTTCTAGTTCTCTGGTTTTCTCTACTGCCTACAGAAATCTCCTGTTAAAGCCCTCTAGCAAATTTATCACTTCATTTGTTGCACATTTCAATGACACATTATGTATTTGATTCCTTTGAAACACTTTTTACATTGTTATTTATAACCTCCATTTGCGAGGCCTTGCTCTCATTATTTCCATTAATTATTTTGATATACATTCCTGTAGTTCATTGAACATATTTATGATTGTTGAATTTAAATATTTTTATTAAGTCCAGTATCTGGGCTGCCTCACAGAGATTTCTATTGACTGTTTTGCTTTTTTTCTTTTATAGGCCATACTGTCTTGTGTGTGCATGTTGTATGTGTCCTTGTGTAGTGTACAATTATTTGTTTAAAACTTGACATTTTAAATAATGTAAGGTGGAAATTCTGGAAATTAAATTCACCCCCACCCTCAAACATCCTTTTGTTACTTCCATTCATTGCTGCTTTTTGTTTGCTTGGTGACTTACCTGAAATAATTCTTTAAAGTCTATATTCTTTGCCATTTCAGTGAAGCCACTGAAGTCTCCTCTCCATCAACTTACTAATCAGCTAATTTTAACACATATTTTCTTAAATATTTTGAATCAATGTCCCCCTTCCTTTGCCAAACACGCGCGTGTGTGTGTGTGTGTGTGTGTGTGTGTGTGTGTGTTGGGACAGGCCTTCAATGCTCCACAACCCTGCTGTCCTGCTGTTATGAGCTCTCTCGAAATCTGGGGTCCCTTGGGGGATGATGGATAGCCGGTTTTGGCCTGATCCTGCAGGCCAGGCCAAGGGCAGTACCTTCCTGGCTGGCCAACCTCCCGTGTGCCTCCCCAGCCCCAATTGTGCACCCGTGGGGCCCCTCAGCCTGGCATGAGCTCTCTCAAAATCTGGGGCCCCTTGGGGGATGATGGATAGCAGGTTTCGGCCTGATCCTGCAGGCCAGGCCAAGGGACCCCACTGGTGCATGAATTCGTGCATCAAAAACTCACTGAGAGATTAGGACCTTTTCAGAGATTTCCTTCATGTGTGCACAGCCCTACACACGTGCATAGTATTCTAGATCCCCGACAATATGCTGGAGCTTCCCAAGGCCCACTACAGACAGTTACTCACCACATACTCTTTTTTACGTTTTTTGACCAGCTTCTTGGTTGCCCCTATTTGTATTGCTACCTTAGGCAGCAGAAATAATGTGAAACAATTACTGCTGGTTAATTTGACAAAATTCCTAGGCATTGGGCTTTCCTCACTAAGCGAGCTCTGAGACTGGTCAAATAAAGACTAGTCCTATGCCTGGGACAAGTCTAATAGTGAAAACTGTCCAGTTTTGGACTTGTGGCGGGGGGGTGTCTCCAAACCCTTTCCACCTTTCCCAGTGGTGGGCGGGCTTCTTTTCTTCACAGCTTCCCTTGCTTCTAGATTGTAACCTTACAACTTCCATAGAGACAGGGAGAGGGGGGATAGGAACAGAGTTACTTAGAAGGGTACAAATCTTGCTGTTATTACGAAGATTTGGCCTTTTCTTGAATAAATACTCCTTGGATTGTTGCAAGCTTTTGGTTAATTTCCAAAGTTCTGAAAGAGTTTATTTTTAGAATTTTAACATGGTCCCATGGATTTTGTGGAGGAGCAGAATATCAGAGGTCCTTACATCGCCATTCTGGGAATATTTCTCTCTGATAGCTTTTATTTATTTATTTATTTTTTTTTAAAATTTATTAAATCTTTATTGTTCAGATTACATTTGTTCCTCTTTCCCTCCCCCCATAACTCCTCTCCTCCCAGTTCCCGCCCCACCCTCCGCCCTC
>NW_005363687.1:2363475-2387894 GCF_000412655.1 Myotis brandtii
TGTGCACTGGTGGGGTCCCTTGGCTTGGCCTGCACCCTCTCGCAATCCGGAACCCCTTGGGGGATGATGGATAGCCGGTTTTGGCCTGATCCTGCAGGCCAGGCCAAGGGACCCCACTGGTGCATGAATTCGTGCAATGGGCTTCTAGTAGTATATAAAAACTTTGCTCAGGCATAGGTCCATTTTGTCCTCCTCCTTTGTACTACTATCATGCAGGTTACTTCTTTAGGCATCATAATATCACCAATAAAGTTTTATACTTACTGCTTTATGTAGTTGTCTTTTAAATCACATAGGAAAATATAAGTTACCAAAATTATACTTTATTTACTATTTATCTATGTAGTTATATTTATTGTTGCTCCTAATTTATTAATGTGGATTTGAGGAACTACACAATATTCTTTCATTTTAGCCTGAAGGACTCACTTTAGTACTTATATCTTGTAGAGCAGGTCTGATAGTAAATCTCTCTCTCTCTCTCTCTCTTTCTCTTTCTCTCTCTCTCTATCGTAATGTTTTAATTTTTCTCTCCATTTTGAAGGATACTTTTGCTAAATATAGACTTCTTGCTGTCTTTTTCTTTCAACATTTAGTGTCACCTCACTGCATCCTGACCTCTATGTCTTCTGATAAGAAATTGCTGATAATTTTATTGAAGATATCTTGTATCTGATGACTCATTCTTTATTGAGGTATTCAAGAATTTCTCTTTGTCTTTATCTTTTGAGAGTTTGATAATGAGGTGTCAAGATTAAAATCTCTTCAGTTTATCCTCTTTGAAGTTCATTGAACTTCTTCAATGTGTAAATTAATGTCTTTCAATAAATTTGGGGATTTTTCCATCATTATTTCTTCAAATATTACCTTTGCTTTGTGTTTTTTCTCCTTTCCTTCTGGCACTTTCATTATGCATATGTTAGTATGATTTATGGTGTCCCACATCATTATTTCTTCAAATATTACCTTTGCTTTGTGTTTTTTCTCCTTTCCTTCTGGCACTTTCATTATGCATATGTTAGTATGATTTATGGTGTCCCACAGGTTTCTGAGGCTCTGTTAATTTTTATTAATTCTTATTTATTTTTGTTTCTCAACGTAAGTAATCTCAAATGAGCTATCTTCTAGTTCTCTGGTTTTCTCTACTGCCTACAGAAATCTCCTGTTAAAGCCCTCTAGCAAATTTATCACTTCATTTGTTGCACATTTCAATGACACATTATATATTTGATTCCTTTGAAACACTTTTTACATTGTTATTTATAACCTCTATTTACGAGGCCTTGCTCTCATTATTTCCCTTAATTATTTTGATATACATTCCTGTAGTTCATTGAACATATTTATGATTGTTGAATTTAAATATTTTTATTAAGTCCAGTATCTGGGCTGCCTCACAGAGATTTCTATTGACTGTTTTTCTTTTTTTTTTATAGGCCATACTGTCTTGTGTGTGCATGTTGTGTGTGTCCTTGTGTAGTGTACAATTATTTGTTTAAAACTTAACATTTTAAATAATGTAAGGTGGAAATTCTGGAAATTAAATTCACCCCCACCCTCAAACATCCTTTTGTTACTTCCATTCATTGCTGCTTTTTGTTTGCTTGGTGACTTACCTGAAATAATTTTTTAAAGTCGATATTCTTTGCCATTTCAGTGAAGCCACTGAAGTCTCCTCTCCATCAACTTACTAATCAGCTAATTTTAACACATATTTTCTTAAATATTTTGAATCAATGTCCCCCTTCCTTTGCCAAACACGCGCGTGTGTGTGTGTGTGTGTGTGTGTGTGTGTGTGTGTGTGTGTGTTGGGACAGGCCTTCAATGCTCCACAACCCTGCTGTTGCCTTCTTGCATTTTGCAAAAACTCACTGAGAAATTAGGACCTTTTCGGAGATTTCTTTCACGTGTGCACAGCCCTACACACGTATTCTAGATCCCCAACAGTATGCTAGGTTAAATTGCAGTAATCAATGACATCACAATTTCTCTGGCATTAGAAAAAAAACAAAACAAGTTTTATTTCACATTCGTTTCCACTGTGGGTTCTGTGGCTGTTTTTCTTCCTCATCTTCATCCTGAGACCCAGGCATCTGGACATTCTCTTTCTTGACCAATAGGAATGGAGAAACGGTCATTGGATCCTAAAGCTTCTTCCACAAGGAGTCATCACTTTTGCTCACATTTCATTGGCTTGAAAGAGTCTTGAGATTAAGCCTACCATTAATAGCACAAGAAAGATTCTTCCCCCAAGAGGGTTAATGAGTATTTTACACTGTGTTATATTTTGATAGGCCACATTCTCTCTTTCCTCGCCTTCCATCCTGTTTTATGCTTCAAGTCTCTGCATCTACTCCTTTTATCAGTTTGTTTTGTTATTTAGATTCCACATGTGAGTGTCACTCAATATTTCTATTCTGTGCATTCTTTTCTTGATTTTAACACAGCCATCTTTTTGGTTTTCTATCTCTCAATTTGTGCCTCATTGTTGTATGTTTAGAGTATAAAAAGATGCCTCAAATAGTTAGTTCAATATGCCATCTTACTCAGAATGTTTTCCATAATTTCTTTTTTTTATGGAAAACTTCAAACACCACAAATCCATGATTAAACCCCCTTCTTCCCCACAAATTATCCCTTGGGATCAGTGTTGGTTTAAAAATACAGAAATAATATCACGTAAGACTGGTGTGACATGGAATTTTTTGTATTTTCCAAGGCTTTGGTGTTAACTGGTCAGGTGGAATTTCCTTGTAACCAAAATGTATTCATTGGCCTAAACATTTTCTCAATTAGTCAGGATAAATTGGAGCTTATTCAGCTGAGCCATGCAATTTTTGGTTTAATAAAAACCTAATCTGCTCACTTGTTTACTCTGTTTACTCCCTAAAGGCTAAAGCTTCGGTGACTGAATACAATGTTTAATAAACAGAAGGAAGAATATTCATTGTAGGCACTGCCGTAGTCCTAAGAGCTGGACTTGGCTGCAGACCAGACAGATCTTGTGTAGAATCAGCCAGGTTGTCCTCAAGCTGAGGTCACACATGGATCTGGGCTCAGGCAGACACATTTGCAGAACAATATCCTGTCTACAGAGTGGATGAGTGGAGTGCAGCTAGCACCTCCTGCATGTTAACTCTTCTCCTCGGTTAGCTTTTACATTCCTGTGCACGTTCTTCCTCTAATGCAGTGGTTCTCAACCTGTAGGTCACGACCCCTTTGGCAGTCGAATGACCCTTTCACAGGGGTCGCCTAAATACATCCTGCATATCAGATATTTACATTACGATTCATAACAGTAGCAAAATTACAGTTATGAAGTAGCAACGAAAATAATTTTATGGTTGGGGGTCACCACAACATGAGGAACTGTATTAAAGGGTCACGGCATTAGGAAGGTTGAGAACCACTGCTCAAAAAGATCAATGGAAAAATATCTTCTGGTGAGGATTAACAAAAACAAACAAACAAACAAACAAATAAAAAAGACAGCTCTTGGCCATATACTACAATCCTGAAAGGCTAGGCAATTTTGTTTTGTTCCCTTAAGCCCAGAAAACACATCAGTGACCTATCCAGTCAAACCAGCTTTATTCCTGGCACTGCCTTCGCTTAATCTGAAACACACAAGGGAGGCTGAGATGATGCCAACTGAGAAATCCATAACAATAAGATGGAGCTAAATAATACTATGATGACGGTGCTATTGTGACTAATTGCTTTCCTTCGTTTTTGTCTTTTATTGTTTTTCTTTTGAAATGCAGTGAACTGTTTCTCTTGTTCCCCACCTACTTTTCCCAGCCAGCTTCCTGATACTCACCTGAAATGATTGTCCTTAAACATGCCTTCCCACCTTTGCTGACTTTGACCGGCAGTCCCTGGAGCACTTTATCAGCATTATGTCATCAATCCTTTCAACAACTCTGACAGGCAGATACTATTACAATCCCATTTTACAGAGGGTAAAGACAGGCTGGTGGCAGGGAGCCAGGACTCACATCCGAGCCTGTCAGAGACAAGAACTGTTCTTTTTCTCTGGCATTTCAGTGAGGCCGTGTTTCAAGGTGGTTTGGTGCTTAAGGCAGGGCTGGGGTCAGATCTCATCAAGACATCAGCAAGGAAGGAAGGTCACCAACAGCGAGGTGGTCCTGACCCAGTCACCCAGAGGAGAGAGAGGCCCAGAGAGGGCGGTGCCCACTCCCTCTGCTGAGATTAGCACGGTGGTTCTCACATGCAAGCTTCTGGGTGATGTCCGTTCCGTCTTTTAGTTGTATTTTTGAAGTGGTTGTTTGCGGCAGCTGTCTCCGGTGTTTACCTATGCCGCCATCTTGGTCAATTTTTCCTCTCTGATAGCTTTTAAAGGTTCCTAAAGTTCCAGTAAAACACATGTTGATGTAAATTCATCTTTTGTTTTCTTGTTAGATACGCAAAAGGCATTTGAAACTTGATTTGTATCTTCTTTAACTATGAAAATATTTACCTGTTATGTTTTAAAATATTGCCTCTGTCATTTTTTTTATTTCCAACCTTCTAGTATTTCTTTTGCTGCATATTAGAAACTTTAGTCTAGTCTTCATATCTCTTATATGATATTTCAATTTTTTTTGGTCTTGGTCTTGCTATTACATTCTGAATGAAATTTTAAATTTTATCTCCCAATTTACTAACCTTTCTTATACTGTGACTAATTTTTTTATAATGATGATGTTTTTATTTTCTGTATACTTAACTGGTTCTTTCTAAAATTCACCTGTAAAATCCCCCTTTTTTAAAGAAAACTGAACTTTAAAAACATTTTTCCTGAAACATTCTTCTGTAACTAAAAAAAAATGTATCATTCCATTGGGAGTCCTGTGTGTTGGAGATGATGGAAGCAATTCTAACACTGGATTTCATCATTAATTTTGATATTTGGATTTACTGGCTTATTTTTGAATAGGATATTGTTTATTTCATTTTCACTTTTTCCTCTCTGTTTATGCTCACTTTTTCTACCTACGATTTTGTGGCCTGCAGTCCCTAAAAATGTGGTGTGGTGTGATCAGATATGCCTGTGCTGAGGCAGCATTAGGGATGGGCAATGATGGTCACCTGGCTGGGAGGCATCCCATTTCAGTCTCATTTCGGGTCTCTGCCTGCCACCTCCTG
Source organism: Myotis brandtii (assembly GCF_000412655.1). Lineage (NCBI taxonomy): Eukaryota > Metazoa > Chordata > Mammalia > Chiroptera > Vespertilionidae > Myotis > Myotis brandtii. The sequence continues at coordinate 2,368,624 of NW_005363687.1, forward strand.
GGCCTGCAGCTCCCCAGGAACTGGAACTCTCCTTGGTGCCCAGTGACAAACCCTCCTTCTACACTTGTACACTTTACAAGTGCAGGTATTAGGATTTGTTAGGTTAAATATTAAGTCTTCTCAGGACCAAGTGTTAGTCAGAATAAAGTAGGTTAAATTGCAGTGATCAATGACATCACCATTTCTCTGGCATTAAAAAAAAAAACACAAGTTTTATTTCACATTCATTTCCACTGTGGGTTCTGTGGCTGTTTTTCTTCCTCATCTTCATCCTGAGACCCAGGCATCTGGACATTCTCTTTCTTGACCAATAGGAATGGAGAAACGGTCATTGGATCCTAAAGCTTCTTCCACAAGGAGTCATCACTTTTGCTCACATTTCATTGGCTTGAAAGAGTCTTGAGATTAAGCCTACCATTAATAGCACAAGAAAGATTCTTCCCCCAAGAGGGTTAATGAGTATTTTACACTGTGTTATATTTTGATAGACCACATTCTCTCTTATTTATGTTTTTACCTATGCATAGCTTAACTCTCAGCTACCACGTTCTGCCTTGGTTTCCTCAAACTGCCTGGTGTATGGCTTCAGCTGTGAATGTCACTCTATATTTTTTTTTTAGAATTTTTTTTTCATTTTGACTTCATGGCTCACAACATTTTTCTTTATTGTTGAAAGTATTACATATGTCTCCTTTTTTAAAGTCGATATTCTTTGCCATTTCAGTGAAGCCACTGAAGTCTCTTCTCCATCAACTTAATAGTCAGCTAATTTTAACACATATTTTCTTAAATGTTTTTAATCAATGACCTCCTTCCTTTGCCAAACACCTGTGTGTGTGTGTGTGTGTGTGTGTGTGTGTTGGGACAGGCCTTCAATGCTCCACAACCCTGCTGTTGCCTTCTTGCATTTTGCAAAAACTCACTGAGAAATTAGGACCTTTTCGGAGATTTCTTTCACGTGTGCACAGCCCTACACACGTATTCTAGATCCCCAACAGTATGCTAGGTTAAATTGCAGTAATCAATGACATCACAATTTCTCTGGCATTAGAAAAAAAACAAAACAAGTTTTATTTCACATTCGTTTCCACTGTGGGTTCTGTGGCTGTTTTTCTTCCTCATCTTCATCCTGAGACCCAGGCATCTGGACATTCTCTTTCTTGACCAATAGGAATGGAGAAACGGTCATTGGATCCTAAAGCTTCTTCCACAAGGAGTCATCACTTTTGCTCACATTTCATTGGCTTGAAAGAGTCTTGAGATTAAGCCTACCATTAATAGCACAAGAAAGATTCTTCCCCCAAGAGGGTTAATGAGTATTTTACACTGTGTTATATTTTGATAGACCACATTCTCTCTTATTTATGTTTTTACCTATGCATAGCTTAACTCTCAGCTACCACGTTCTGCCTTGGTTTCCTCAAACTGCCTGGTGTATGGCTTCAGCTGTGAATGTCACTCTATATTTTTTTTTTAGAATTTTTTTTTCATTTTGACTTCATGGCTCACAACATTTTTCTTTATTGTTGAAAGTATTACATATGTCTCCTTTTTTCTCCCATTGACCCCCTCCAGCCTGCCCCCTCTCCAATCCCCACCTCCAACCACCCCTGCCCTAGGACCACCACCCCATTGTCTGTGTTCATGTGCCATGCGTATATGCATACAAGGTCCTTGTTGATTAACTCCCACCCTCCCATCCTCCCTAGCCTTCCATCCTGTTTTATGCTTCAAGTCTCTGCATCCACTCCTTTTATAAGTTTGTTTTGTTATTTAGATTCCACATGTGAGTGTCAGCAAAAACTCACTGAGAAATTAGGACCTTTTCGGAGATTTCTTTCACGTGTGCACAGCCCTACACACGTATTCTAGATCCCCAACAGTATGCTAGGTTAAATTGCAGTAATCAATGACATCACAATTTCTCTGGCATTAGAAAAAAAACAAAACAAGTTTTATTTCACATTCGTTTCCACTGTGGGTTCTGTGGCTGTTTTTCTTCCTCATCTTCATCCTGAGACCCAGGCATCTGGACATTCTCTTTCTTGACCAATAGGAATGGAGAAACTGTCATTAGATCCTAAAGCTTCTTCCACAAAGAGTCATCACTTTTGCTCACATTTCATTGGCTTGAACAAGTCTTGAGATTAAGCCTAACATTAATAGCACAAGAAAGATTCTTCCCCCAGAGGGTTAATGAGTATTTTACACTGTGTTATATTTTGATAGGCCACATTCTCTCTTTCCTCGCCTTCCATCCTGTTTTATGCTTCAAGTCTCTGCATCTACTCCTTTTATCAGTTTGTTTTGTTATTTAGATTCCACATGTGAGTGTCACTCAATATTTCTATTCTGTGCATTCTTTTCTTGATTTTAACACAGCCATCTTTTTGGTTTTCTATCTCTCAATTTGTGCCTCATTATTGTATGTTTAGAGTATAAAAAGATGCTTCAAATAATTAGTTTAATATGCCATCTTACTCAGAATGTTTTCCATAATTTCTTTTTTTATGGAAAACTTCAAACACCACAAATCCATGATTAAACCCCCTTCTCCCCCACAAATTATCCCTTGGGATCAGTGTTGGTTTAAAAATACAGAAATAATATCACATAAGACTGGTGTGACATGGAATTTTTTATATTTTCCAAGGCTTTGGTGTTAACTGGTCAGGTGGAATTTCCTTGTAACCAAAATGTATTCATTGGCCTAAACATTTTCTCAATTAGTAAGGATAAATTGGAGCTTATTCAGCTGAGCCATGCAATTTTTGGTTTAATAAAAACCTAATCTGCTCACTTGTTTACTCTGTTTACTCCCTAAAGGCTAAAGCTTCGGTGACTGAATACAATGTTTAATAAACAGAAGGAAGAATATTCATTGTAGGCACTGCCGTAGTCCTAAGAGCTGGACTTGGCTGCAGACCAGACAGATCTTGTGTAGAATCAGCCAGGTTGTCCTCAAGCTGAGGTCACACATGGATCTGGGCTCAGGCAGACACATTTGCAGAACAATATCCTGTCTACAGAGTGGATGAGTGGAGTGCAGCTAGCACCTCCTGCATGTTAACTCTTCTCCTCGGTTAGCTTTTACATTCCTGTGTACGTTCTTCCTCTAATGCAGCGGTTCTCAACCTGTGGGTAGCGACCCCTTTGGCGGTCGAACAACCCTTTCACATCCTGCATATCACATATTTACATTACGATTCATAACAGTAGCAAAATTACAGTTATGAAGTAGCAACGAAAGTGATTTTATGGTTGGGGGTCACCACAACATGAGGAACTGTATTAAAGGATCGCGGCATTAGGAAGGTTGAGAACCACTGCTCTAATGCTTATGTCCCATGTGCAGAATGGTGGCTACTCATTCAAAGGTGTCATTGGTGCTGGACGAAAGGGAACTGATCTTCACTTCTTTCCCCACCGAAAGCTCACATTTGTCACATCACATAGAAATTAATTTCTTCTCTAGGACTGGCACTGAGAAAGAGTGAATAAAACTCATGTGCAGAAAAGCAGGAAATAAACGTTCTCCAATCAATAAAACAAAGATCTCTCTGTGAGTCCTTCCTGAAGTAATTGGATCCCAGTATTAGATCTTCAAACAAATGTTTGATGATAATTTGCTATCACAAGGGAGGGGTATTCCTGTGTATGTCTGTGTGTGTGTGTGTGTGTGTGTGTGTGTGTGTGAGAGAGAGAGAGAGAGAGAGAGAGAGAGAGAGAATTTCAAAATGAATCTCTTTGTATTTCAAAATGAATCTGTTTATAAAAAGTATTTTAAAATTCTTTGAATTTTATTCATTTGGACTACAGTCTTTATTCAACACTTGCCTTTTCAATCTCACCTCTCCTAATTCTTCTCATACTTAAAATTATGTATTAAAGTCTCCTTAATTCCCAAAAAGTTCCTTCTTTCCTTCAATTCAATTTTCTCTCTAAAATCTCATCTCTGTCTTTTCCTTTGCCAAACAATTTGCGTTGGTTATGTATATTCTTAAAAGCAGGATACACAGCACTGTCCCAGGATACACAGCCAATGTCCCCACGACTGTACTGAAACATATTATGACCTGTCAGTCAGGGTTACATGCTACATGCAGGTTCATGTGAGGTCACAGATAGGGTGCAGCCTTCTGAAGTGTCAATTTTACTCAATGATAACATTCAGAACATTTTATTGACATTCAGGACAAATCAAGTGCAAATTATGGAGTACAATGAAAAATTTTTATTCACTTAATATTAAAATAAGATTCTCAAAGCCCAATGCTACCCCCAGCTTGCCCAAAACTCCCATGGGACGCCTGTTGGGTCCACTGTGGAGCAGCCACCTAGCCATTCTGTGGGTGAGGCCTCGGGCTTGGCAGTGAGGTCTGAGAGTGCTGGAGACGTCTGGGCCCCGTGGACCCTCCAAGCTAATGAAATGAAGCTCCCCACAATGATGAGAATCTGCTGAGAGAAAACTCACATTTATCTGAGTAGCTGCAGTAGAAGCAAAGGATATGGTTGAAAAAGGAGCAGAAGCCACATTACCAGTAAATGCAAGGTCATATTTTTTTGTTATTACTTTGCAAAAATGACAGGAGAGGGAGCTCTAGACCCACAATGCTAGAAACTCTGTTCTGACCCATCTGCCTTCCTCAGAAGTACAGGGAAACACCAGAGAAGAGAGAGGAGGAGGATGAAGGACCGGGAGAAGAGGATGAGACAGCCCATGGCCAATTTCCATACAAAATTATTTTAAGTTATTATAAGGAAAAGAGAATAAAAGAAGAATGATTCAAACCATGAAATTATGCCAGAAGGATGCTCCCAAAACAATAGGCTACTATAAGCTAATATTTTAAATAGTTAGAATAAATAAGAAGCTATGAACAAACAACATATACCAGAATGAGGAAAACTGAAATAGGTGATAAGAAAAAAATAAGATCTAAATGAAGAAACAGAAAAGAATTACAGAACAAAAGAAACATTTTTCTCCATCTCCATTTTTGTTCTGTTGCATTAAACACTGTTGCTCTCCTGGGCCTCTCCTTCTCCAGCCTCCAGTTCAGGAAATCCGCCAGTTCTCCCCCGGCTCTGCGCTTTGCCGCTGAGGCCCTTCTCCTCGCTGCTACAGGAGATGCTGCCCATGGTTCTCTCAAGTACATAAGCGTCCCCTGTACACTTCCTCTAGTTCACTCTACTCAGGGGCTGCAACAGCTTCTCGGTGTAAATGAGCTTAGATGTGCCTGCATTCTCAATGCGCCACCCTGAGTGTGGCCTGACCCACACATGACTAGCCAGCAACCTTTGTGGGTGCCTCGCTGGCATCTGAGGTGGACCAAGTCAAAAGCCATCTACTGAGCGCTTAAATCTACACACAAATATAAAATTCTATAATTTGGGGCGGGGGGTAGGTAAGAGATCAACCAAAGGACTTGTATGCATGCATATAAGCATAACCAATGGACACAAGACACTGGGGACGTAGAGGAGGCTGGGGGAAGGTCAAGGGGGAAAAAAGGAGACAAATGTACTACTCGCTGTAATATTTTAAGCAATAAAATAAATTCTATAACTTGGAAAGTGGTGTTTCTTTTCTCTGACATTATCCAATTCACAACTCCAAAAGCATTGGTCCCTGCTCTCTTCCTCACCCTGCCATTTCATCAAACGTCCTTATGGGCTCGTTTCTGCTTCCAAAGGATTTCCCAGATCTGTCCCCTCCTTCCAGTCTCTACCACCCTGCTCAAGCTCCATTCGCCTCCAAATGGGCTCTGGCCATAACTTACTTGCCTTCTCTCACTTCATTCTATCTCAGTGGCATTCTGTGCTGTAGCCTGACCACCCTTACCCTGTGAGGAGTTGTGCTCCAGGGGGCGATCCTATTTACACAGAAAACAATGTGAGCTTTGTTTTCTAATTGGACCCTTCCCAGGCTGGGATCAGTTTTAAAGTTCACCTGGTGGCCCCCTCTTCTTCTTCCCCTTCTCTTGTAACATTGTTGTAAACAACCTGGTGGCTTGGAGCTGTCTCCTCCAGTCACCTATGCGTTCCTCTCCATGGACCCCCTTTTCCCCACCTGCCTCTCCTGCATCTAAACTCCTATCACAGAATCAGAAGACCCTGCAAGGCCTGGTCATCAGAAGCCTTCCTTGCATTTTAAACTCCAAAGGTCAGGGTTCTTATTGGCCTGTTATGTTTTCAAATAGAAGAGATTTCGGGAGGTTACATGGTGGGAAATACTTGACTTGAGTTTTTCTGACAGGACAAAAGCAAAGATATTAGGGTAAGTAGGCATTTTATTCCCAGGAAGAAAGAATGGAATAAAATAAAATAAAAGCAACAAAGATATTTCAGGACACTAAGTCCTTGAATACTGGGTGTGTGCTGGTTATTCTTATCATGCAGAGACTAATGTATTTGGCAACTGTCTGGATGTATATGTTAAAGATATTTAAATGTGTCACGCTCACTTTCAGAAATTTGGAGAAATTTATCTCTGGTGTTAGGATCAGTATGTATTAGGAATTAGACTATGATCAGGTCATGCACTGCTTAACAACGGGGATACGTTCTGAGAAATGTTGTTAAGTGATTTTGTTGTGCGAATATCATAGAGTGCACTTACACAAACCTAGATGGTACAACTATGATATATGATATTGCTCATAGGCTACAAGCTTGTACTGCCTGTTACTGTACAAAACAACACAAGATTAAATCAAGCACAAGAGACAATAATGCAATCAAGAGACAGGGTAAATATAAGATGTATGAGACTACTGCAGACATAACCTGGCCTTCTGTTTTACAGCAAATTTTGTTTTAATAAGTAGAAAGAGTATACTCTAAAATAATGATAAAAAATAAACCAGCAGTGTTGTTAACATCAGAAGTAGGGTGGGGTGTTTTTCCATAAGGCGTATCAATCAGTATCATAACCATCAGTGTCATGAATTCAAGTAAAGGGAAAAAAGCATAGTGTAGTAAATACATAAAACAGTAACATGGTTCTTTATCATTATTAAGCATTAAGTGCTGTGCATAGTTTTATTGCTATTCTTTCATACGACTGGCAATGTGGTAGGTTTGTTCACACCAGCTTCACCACAAACACATGAGAAATGTGTTACTACATTATGTCAGTTACAGGGTCACTAGGCAATTGGAACTTTTTAACTCCATTGTCATCTTATGGGACCACTGTCATGTATGCAGTTCATATTTGGCCAAGACGCCATTATGGGGCGCATGCCTGAATAGGAGTAAAATATATATAAAAAGTTATTCTGGAAGGGGTGAGTCTATCAGCTCCCTCACACACTGGCATGAGACTGTTAGAAAACTATCTTTGCATTTTCTTTCTCTCTTCACAAAGGAGCTGACACATTCCAGATGGAGCAAAGGCCATTAGCAGATTGCCAAGCCCTCATCAATGAATTCCAGGCATCAAACTCGGTGGCATTATAGAAATGAGGATTAATCATATGTCACTGGTGTCTATAGAGGTCATGATTTTAGACTCCTGCAAATGGAAAATTGTAACCATCAGCTGCCTTTGCCAGGCTACTGAGTGGCAGCTCAGAGTCAAATATGCCAGGTACATTGTCAATGAAAACCTCCTTTCCTGGAGCAAACATGGCTTATCTAGCAGGACACTGTCTGAAGAGGGCACAGGATTTCTAGGGAGAGCAATATAACTTATCTCACACTTTGTAAGTCGGACTGGGCCTACTCTGCATGATCTAACTGCCAGGAAAATAAATGCCTTTCAAAGTGATCAAATTGGTAAACACAGATTTAATGGACTAAAACTAAAAAATTCGTTTGCTCTCCGTCCTGGAGGATGGATACGCTCACAGGTCCCGATGGCATTTGTTTTCTTCACGCACCGTCCATGTGATATGATGGTAAGTTCAGATTATCTGTTCCAAAGACACGTTCAATTTAACTCCCAACGTGAGTTATTGCTACCCCAGGCTTTGTTCTCTCAGGTTCCTTTAAATTAGCAAAGTCTCTTATCTGAAAGCTGCACTGACCAATATACATTTTAAGAAGATGAAGAAAGCATCCCTTACTCTAAACTAGGAAAATCCCACCATTGGATGTAGATTTAATTTTTTACCAAACTGCATGTTAAAGGGCCAATGATCTGGGTTAAAGAGAATGGTAAAAATTCACTAGAGGTTACTTGTTCTTACTGTGAATTTTTAAAATTAAATTATTTTTACTCTATTTTTCCCCTTCTTGACAAAAAAGGAGACATATATAATACTCTTTGTAATACTTTATGCAATAAAACAAAATTTTAAAAAAATAAAAATAAAAATAATTATTTTTACTCTAATACTGCATTGATATCAGGTATATGTAAAGGATGTTTAAGTAGACATTAGGAAATAAATAGACCATGGATCACTCAAGACAGAAAGGGGAGATCTTGTGTTGCCACAAACGAGTAGCACCTCAAATAATGTAACTGTGAAAGTCGGGGAGGGCGTGCAGCTGTAGAAAATGGATGGGGATAAGGGTTTGAACTTATCTCACACTTTGTAAGTTGGCCTGGGCCTACTCTGCATGATCTAACTGCAATGAAAATAAATGTGTCATTCAAGGTCATCAAATTGGTCAACACAGATTTAATGGACTAAAACAAAAAAACTAGAGATTATGACAACTGCTCGGAATCTGGCATTTCCTTGTCAATTTATGGTGTCTGCTCGGATATAATGATTTCAAGATGGAAGCACGTATCTTTCAATTCCTGACTATGTGAGACACCAGGGTTAATGCTTAAGGAAGGACCAGCCATGAGCATCCATCCACCAGTCTCCTTTCATTGTGGTTGTGTTGAATCATCCTCTGAGGTAACACAAATACTTGTTTTATGGTGGAGGAAATCATGGTTTGGGGAGTACTAAAGAACTTGTTGGGGGCCACGTGACTGAGGTGGGGAATTGGGGATTCAAACAGAGCTCTGTGAGGAACCAAACCCCTACACTTCCTCTAAATCACCTGCCCTCCAGTACAAGCACCTGTGCTGCGTGAATGAGTCACATACATCACTTTTGCTGTAGTGCAACTGGGGAACTGGAGACCTTGATATATGGGTGTGGAGTTGATTTGGAGGTTTATTTCGAAAATACATGTATCCTTAGTGATATTTTTGTAAGTATTTTTGCACTTATTAGTGTGAGACTCTGCATGACAGAATAGGTAGTGAAATCCAATTAGCCACCCATCAGTGAAGGCAACTTCTTCAACAAAGGTATGCTTATTTCATCTTTGCTGAGGGACACATTTTACCAAATAGTAAATCAATAATCTCACTTGTAATCTTAGAAATCTTGCTATTTATAACTATTCATCTGAAAAGGTTTCTTTTTGTGTGTGTCTGTGAAAGTTTATGAGAGAAGTGATAATATCTTTGATGTCATTTGAAGGTTGCTGATGGACAAAAGATCACCTTTGCAGTTATTTGGTGTTGAGGAATGGGTGTGGGATTTCAAATCAGACAGACCTATGTTCAAACATAAGTAGTGATGAATTATGTGATCTTGACCAAGTCATTTAAATTGTCTATTATTTCATTTCCTTAGCTATAAAGTGGAGGAATAACATCTTCACACAGGATTGTAGTGGAAATTAAATGAGATACTGGGTACAAAAACATCTAGCACAATATTTTGAACATAGTACACGCACAGTAAATGCTAGCTAGACAATTACTATCAGTATTATTACTGTAGTCACACCTGGGAAAATCATTTGTCATCTCCAAGCCTCGAGTCCCTCTCTGGTAAAATGAGGCTAAAGTGAGAAAGCACACGTGAAGCGTTCTCCAAAACACAGAGCCTTAATAAATGCCAATGACTCTTTTCCATCTGCTTCATCCAGACACCCTTTTGCTGCCAAGTACTGCCTCTTGCTACACTTGGGGTGCAGACGGTCAAGACTCACACTGTCTCCAGAGCCCCAGCATTTCAACTTGGCCCATCTGTTTTCGGGGAAGATACCCATGCTCGACTTAACTTTCCCTGACCCAAGGAGTCACCACGTGTGGAAACCTTGGCCCACATTTAGTCGGATTATGTGTCAACTAGCTTCCTGCTAGAGGAAACGTGCTACCTTGTATCTTGAACCAATCACATAACTTTTCATGGGCTCCCCTTAGAAATCACTGTTTCTACTAGTATATAGTCAATGCTATTCAAAATGTCACGTGCATCCACATGCCCTCATGCTGTCTTGACAATGAAGCTTCAGTTTCAGTAGGTCTGGGTCCAGGCTGAGGTCCTGAATTTCAAAGGTCCCAGATGATGATAAGGCTGCAAGACCACACTTTGAGTAGGGAGAGCCTTGGAGTCCTTGCAAATGTTGTGGTAATTAATTAATGTGGTAATTAATTAATAGTGTTTTACCACACTATTTAGAGTAGACTATAACTTCCACCAGCTGGTATTATCAGACAGTCTTTATCTTAAAATTTTTTTTTTGTTTTTTTACTTTTCAATCACAGTTTACATTCAATACCATCCCGCATTTTTGACGGTCTGGCATCCCAAGTTTCATATATACAGAAAAGTGACTTTAAAACCATGTGCTCTACAGAGTGTTCCCCCCATTGCCCCAAAGTTATCTCGACATTATTGACTATATTCCCCATGCTGCAATCCGCATCTCTGGGGCCATTCTGTAACTACCAATTTCTACTGTTTAATCCGTTCACCTTTGGCACTCTGTCCCCCAACTGCCCTCCCCTCTGACATGTCAGTCTGTTCTCTGTATCCACGAGTTTATAGACATTCTTTTAAAGTATATATTTCTCACTCTGACCTTTGTGTCCCTTCTTTCAACATCTTTTTCTTTAAATGTGAAGGCACTTAAAGTAAAAATGCTGACTACTCCTCAAATAAATCCTTTACTCTTCTATCTGCAAACCTTTGATCTACCTGAGTTTTGGTTTTTGTATCCTTCCTTTTCTCAGCTTTGCAAACTCCTCATCATTCCAGAGTGAGTTCAACATTCTCTGGCTCACCCTTCCCCAAAACAGCACATTCTTTTCTTTGCTCTGTTCGAAGGTATGTTGCACACATGTAAGCTTAGAGATTATTTCACTTTTTTTTTTGCAATTTCCCCCTCTATTTTATATTCTTGATGGTAATGGAGCACCATGAGGGAATTTCATAATCAATTCCCAGCATCTGATACTGTCTTGGCAGACACCAGACATTCACAAAATTTAAGAGGCTGCAGGTATATATACATAGAGAGAAAGAGCAAACAGTCTATTGGAGTCTCTTGCTCCTCTTCAATCAATGTAAAGTTAAACAAGTAGCTTGGCCTTTTTTAAAAAGTATATTTTTATTGGTTTCAGAGAGGAAGGGAGAGGGTGAAAGAAATAGAAACATCAATGATGAGAGAGAATCATTGATTGGCTGCCTCCTGCATGCCCTTTACTGGGGATTGAGCCCGAAACTCAGGCATATGCCCTTGACTGGAATTGAACTCGGGACATTCAGTGTGCAGGCTGACGCTCTATCCACTGAGCCAAACCAACTAGGGCACTTGGCCTTTCTTGATATCAGTTTCTTCATCTATAAAAATGAAAATATTTCACCTTTCTCCATAAGGCTGCTGTGAGGAGTATATAAGGTCACATCTGTGTCACATTTAGCCACAATGCCTGACAGAATAGCCAATAAATGTTAACATTTTGTTTTATTATAATTACTAATATTTAGACCAGAGGGCTGGTGCATGAAATGTGTGCACTCAGGGTGGGGGTCCCCTCAGCCCAGCCTGCACCCTCTTGCAGTCTGGGAGCCCTTGGGGGATGTCTGTCTGAGGGATTAGGCCTGCTCCCTGCCTAAGCCGTCAGTTGGACATCCTTAGTGCTGCTGTAGAGGTGGGAGAGGCTCCGTCACCACCATTGTGCTCACCAGCTGTGAGCTCAGCTCAGGGCTTCTGGCTGAGTATCACTCCTCCTGTGGGAGTGCACTGACTACCAGGAGGCAGCTCCTTCATTGAGCGTCTGCCCCCTGGTGGTCAGTGCACATCATAGTGACTGGTCGTTCCCCCATTCCATCAATTTGCATATTGGCCTTTTATTATATAAGATTGTTTGAGAATTACCTCAAGTAACAAACAAATATTAGAATACAATTCTTCCTCTCCTAGAATGAATGAGTTAATCTTATATTTATTTTATTATGGTCTTATACAATTTTGTTATGACTCATATTTTCATAGGTTAAGGGCTATCTAAATAGATAAAAAATGAAATAGGGAAATGCATATTATTATGCATTTCACATATTAGGCCCTTACAAAATGTTTTAGAGATAAGTTATGGGAAAAATTCCTTTGAGTAATACTTACATTTAGGCAATTTTATGAATGAGAGTGTTCCAAAGTCAATCATTTACTATTATACTTTGCAATTGTGATATAGAAATTGCTCTATCCACTAAGCCAAACCAGCTAGGGCACTTGGCCTTTCTTGATATTAGTTTATTTGCTATTTTTATGTCCAAATCTCTTCTGATCCATCAGGCCAAGAACTTGCCTGAATTATCCTTCCCTACTTAATTCTCACTCTTTTTAAAATATATATTTTTATTGATTTTTAGAGAGAGAGGAAGGGAGAGGGATAGATAGAAACATCAAGGATGAGAGAGAATTAATGATCAGCTGCCTCCTGCATGCCCCCTCTTGGAATGGAGCCCACAACCTAGGCATGTGCCCTGACCAGGACTTGAACCACAATCTCTTGGTTTCTGGGTCATTGCTCAACCACTGAGCCACACCAGCTGGGCTTGTTTCTCACTCTGCAGCAGAAATAAATGGATTAAAGACATGAAGTAATTGGAACACATTAAGGGAAGAAGACACTCACCTTCCATACAGTTTCTTGCATTGATTGCAATTTGAATGCTGATGACTATTTTCCCAGGAGTGGGAAAAAGAAATCATTTATAAAATACCCAGGAAGTCTCTCAAAGAAACTAATTAATGGCATTATTATCTTAAGCACAGCAAAGATTATTGAAAAGTTTCCTGTTACACAAAATACTTTACAAAATAAATTATGATTACCTGGAATACTGTGCTTCAATGAATCTTCCATTGATTTCCTGTATGCTTACAGATAGGGTTCAGGCTTTATTTTCAACAATTTACCCAGCACTTGAAGGAGAGGACTCTGTGGGCAGGAAAAGTCATTTTCTGCTCTTGCATGCCATAAAGGAAGAAAGAATAACTTGAAATGGAGGGGGCAGGGAATGTCAGAGTCCTGCATATATGCCCTGCCACACATGTGGCTTCTTTAGTTTATGAGTAGAAATGGATTGGCTGAAGTGAAGGGCATGTGCATGTCCAGATGTGCTGGGCAATGCCACAATTTTTACCAAAAAATCAATTGACATTTGATTGTGTTGTATCCTTCACAATATGTTGTATTTTGGACTTTTAATTTTGTTAAATTTACAAAAGTACTAATAAATGAATCTTGTTCTGAATTTTATCTGTATTTCCTACACCATCTTTTCTTATGTGGTATGGCCATTTGAATATCCCCCTTTTTCTTTTTTGAGTCCTTCTTCAAGTTTTTTTGCCCAATTTTCTCCTTGGTTGTCTGTCTTTTCCTTACTGATTAATAATACTCTTTTATAATAAACTCAAAATATCAGTGTGTGTGTGTGTGTGTGTGTGTGTGTGTGTGTGTATGTAATATATATTGGGAATAGCTTTCCAATCTCTGATTGATACTTTCACTTGGTTTATGATTCTTTTAGATGAATAGAAGTTAATTCTGGATTATAATGTAATTATGGACTTTAATGTAAATTTTACTTATATTTTCCTTTAGATTTTTTAGTGTGTGTTTTTTGTGTCCTGCATAAGAAGTCTATTCCCACTATTAATTTCTAAAAATATACTTTGATATTACCTTCAACAGTTTTATATCTTTGCCTTTTACATTTAGATCTTATTTCACCTTGAATTGAATCTTCTTGTTTTACCATTTGTATGAGTCAGACCCAATTAGTAGTCAGAGAGCTCATCTATTTTTGAAAATAATGTAATATAAAATCTTGTTGACTAGATATAAAGTACATAATACATGTAATTATGTAATGTCAAAGACAAAACAAATGAAAAAAGAATCTTGAATTATCATAGAGGTAGCAACAGCAGGAAGCAGTTACCACACAAGAATTTTGCTGTATGTTTGGGGAAACAAATGGAAAGATTGGCATTTTTAGTATTTATTAGTTTACCAGGGGTGGGCAAACTTTTTGACTCGAGGGCCACAATGGGTTCTTAAACTGAACCGGAGGGCCGGAACAAAAGCATGGATGGAGTGTTTGTGTGAACTAATATAAATTCAAAGTAAACATCATTACATAAAAGGGTACGGTCTTCTTTTTTTTTTTTTTTTTTTTTTAGTTTTATTCATTTCAAACCGGCCGGATCCGGCCCGTGGGCAGTAGTTTGCCCACGGCTGGTTTAGACTCTAAACTTTAGAGGAAGGGACCCATGTGCTTCTGAGGAGGCAGTGCTGATTGTTGGTTCTGACGTCTCTGAGCTCAGAGGAGGGGCGCTGGCCAGCAGGAGCCATGTCATAGGAGTGTGCGGAGCGGTCCTGCAAGGAGTGGAAAAACCACAAACTGTAGTAATATTTAACATGCAACATTCATTAGCACTATGGATAAAACAGCTAGAAGCTGTGGGAGAAGGTAACAAAGGAGGTTCAATGAAGACTTACATGTTCCAGCTGAGACGCGAGCATAAGAAAGTCCAGTAATGAGGAGAACTGGGGAGAGGAGGTAGTAGAAGGAATCATTTCTACCTGCACCTGTTGTGGGGAAGAGGTGAGCTTAGGAGATGTCCTAGGAGTGGACCTAAGGGAAGTGCATTTCGAGGATTAGGGAGGAGCAGATTAACTTGAAGGAGAGATTTTCCATTGCTGGATCATGCAGGTCCTTTCAGAACCTGGTGTGAAATCTGTGGGGAAATGTAGTGGTGTCTGGAGGATAGAAATAGACACACCACTTAAAAAGCTCATATATTAGAGCATGAAAACGTTGGTGTCATCTTGAGCCTGTGTGGTCTTCATGGAGATGCGTCTGATGAGCTTCTGACTTGGGGAAATCAGTTAAGTTCCTTGAGCCTCAGTCTTCCTCTAAAACATCACAGAATTGGCTGTGTACTAGGTAACTTCTTCCAGACTAATAACTGAATTCAGGGGACCACGTGCAGACGGGCACAGGCCTGCTCTGAGGGCTTCTGAACTTTGATTAGAATGTTTTTACATGTCTCTGCTATTGCTAAGGATCTGTGCTCTCAAATGTGTCCTGGAATATCAAGGGAGAGTGAGGGAAAAGTGGCTCTAGGGAAAGCTACCCTATTCTTATCTAACCTTATTACTAACTTCTTTGGTGGGTTCTTAAAAACATTAAAAAGTAGAACTTCATTTTATTCCATTGCTAGAGAAGTATTACTTGTCCTTCAGAAGGCAGGTGGCATCACAGGAAAATATCAAATTCGGCCCAAGACCCAAAGATATTTGAGACTCTCAGGCAGGCTCATTGCCACCTCCTTTTATAAACACAAGTTATTACTATGTCCAAGTATGGTGATTATAGTCCAGGCCTGGAATTATGCCAAGTTGCTTAAATATTTGGATAAGACAGCGTTCATTTTTATTTCTTTCATTTTCATGATTAGATTATATGATAGAGTCTTGAATTAGTTTTTGCTGTTTTATAAAAATTCACCCTGGAAACACATATTGCTGAATCATGCCACATCACATATTAGCAGAGGGTGGACAAGGTAGTGGAGAGAGTGAGCCGGGTTCTCCTCAGGGAGCCACAATTGCTCTAAGAAATGCAACTCAAGCGGCCCCCACCTAAATCCACACCTGATGATCAGTTATGACTGTTCAAAGTGCTTCTCTCTAGCAAGGCATTAATCTTTAAGATGTTGCTTCACATTGTTAGGATGCCTTTTGGAGCTTTCATGTGCCATTTGGTCCATAAACCCAGAGTAGCAAAACAGGAGGAGCGATGAGAATAATTATGGAACAGCAACCAGAAATCTAGAGACAAATGATGTAACCGGCAGTCTGAGGCGGGTTCTGGGAGCAGGCACAGAACTGGGCATGTTTGATGTTCCTCTTCAGGTAAGCTGAGTGTTTCTGATGGAGTGCACTGTGCAACGCATTAATGCACCAGGGAGATAACCTCTAAGGCACTCTTTGCTTAAAACATTTTCAGTTTCTACTTGGCATACATGCTAATCACTTTGTTTTTGAAGCATTTCTACTCATTTTCTACGTGCATCTGAAAGACTCCAGCTCCCACTTCCTCGCCCCTCCCCGCTCTGATCTGACGGAATTACAGCTCTCCAGAACACTGTTTACTGCCAAGGCTGTAATTGGTTGTCAGACAAAAATTTCCTGGGAGGAAGCCGCCACCTCACACTGCATTTTAGCCTCTTGCTTTTCCAAATGTTTGCACTGCCTTTCCAGCAATTTATTTCTCTCTCATTAGGCTCAGCTTATAAAGGAGACCTCTGTCAGAGCGCATACAAAGAGAAATGCTATAAAAATGAAATGACATCTATTTTTTTGACTTATTTTGGTGGCATCTTGACCTACTTATTGTCATTACACTTGAGATATCATAATTGCGCTTTTGATAACATCAATTTGAACAAATGAAATTTCAAACATTCAGGGAAGGGACCCGCTTGTCACTGGATACTGACGTATTGCCTGGAGCACTGCTGACATTGTCTTAACACCTCAGCAACAACATGGACATGTCTACCTACCCAGGGCTCAGAGGCTGCCAGGCATTCAGTGACCAATTATCTGAAACAGGACTAGGATTTGAACGGACATCTGTAGGACTGCAATCTAGCGTGCCCACTAAGACACTTGGAACTTAGGGTGTGGTCCCAGGTCACCTGGTGCTTGTTAGAGATGCAGGATCTCCAGCGCCTCACCAGACCAAATGCATCAGAATCTTTATTTTAGGAAAATTCCCTGATGAATCACAGGAAAGACTGAGAAGTATCAACTGTACAGCATGCCTCTGAAGAAGGGTGTTTTCCACCCTTTTTTCTATTTTTTATCATTGCGAAGACAATCACCTGGCATACTTTAAAAAAATTTATGTTTTATTTCCCCATATCTAATTTTTAATATATATTTTTATTGATTCCAGAGAGGAAGGGAGAGATAGAAACATCAATGATGAGAGAGAACCATCGATCGGCTGCTTCCGGCATGCCCCCTACTGGGGATCGAGCCTGCAACCCGGGCACATGCCCTTAACCTGAATCAAACCCAGGATCCCTCGGTCTGCAGACCACTGCTCTATACACCGAGCCAAACTAGCTAGGGCAAACACATCTAATTTTTGTAGGAGGATCCTGGGATCTCAGAGTACTATTCAAATTCTTTTTCCTTCTTTACTTAAATAAGCTCTTTGCACAGACAATTCCCTTACTGCTTCACCTCCTAACATCTATTGCAATTTTATCCAGCAAATTGATTCCCTTTATTATAAGATATAAATGTAGCCAGTGTTTCCCTGTTTGTGTCGTGAAAATGGAATTTTTTTTTAGTTAATGCATGGGTTCTCACAGATTTTCAATTCATTTTTATGTATCTTGAGTAATTGCTCTGACATAACTTTGGGCAAGATTATTTGTGAATATGTAGTAAAAACAGCACAATGTTAAGTGGTTATTTTGAATAAATATTTTTGTGTTCCTATTTTTACATTAGTGGTTTCTACCTTGTAAAACACACTTTCTATTTTACTGGGTATCACAAACTTAAGTCTGAATGATACAAGACTATAAACATTAGGACATTTTTATAAATATCCCAGAAAATAAATATCCAGATTGATTTAAATCCAGTAAAGAATATCTGCTTTTTAGGTTTAAGCATAAAATGTGTTTGGAGTTGACTGTTGGGGATGAGTGTGTGAGGGATCCCCCATGCTGCTTCTCTCCACGTGGGTGTTTTTGAAGAACTTCCCACAGAGATGTGGCATGATCACATTTTCGCTTGAGGATAGACTTGGTTGCCAGTAAAGGAGCTACTGCCAAGATGCCAGCAAGATACTGAGGATCTGGATTAGGAAGGACAATGGCAGTAGGTTGGAACACCATTTCAGAGCTACTAACAATGGAATTGCATATCTGATTTTAGTCGGCATACAATAACATTTTGTTATGAATGTTTCAAAATAAAATATTCTACCATCCTCCTGTGCAGTGGTGCACCTCTGCTCCCAGTGCTCTTCCTTCAGATGTTTGCAGGTCTCCTGCCCTCACCTTCTTCCAGGCTGGTGAAATTCACCTTTTAATTGAGGGTTTCTTTCACTACCCTGCATAAAATGGCAACATCTTTCTCCTGAACACAGGCACATACAAACCCCTGGCAATCTCTAGCTCCCTGTGATATATTAGCATTTCTGCGTGGTTATTTTCACAGTCCCTGTATATTTCACTAGATTATAATCTCTAAGAGGGAAGATAGGTTCACTATGACTTCTCCAGGGTTTATGCCAGAAGCTATTAAATTTTCACTGACTAAACAAATGTGCAGAAAATGATTGTATGTAAAATTCTAAAATGTATTCTCTTTTTAAAAAAAAGAGAAGCTTGTTCGGCATTTTAACCAGTTTTTGCTTTCCCTACACTGGAGAAAATGTGGGGAAATGGCAGAGTGAACTATTGGGCTTAGTGTGTCTTCCTATCAGATCTCATTTCAATGCTTCTAAAGCAATTTAAGAATAAAGATGACAGCCAAAACCGGTTTGGCTCAGTGGATAGAGCGTCGGCCTGCGGACTGAAGGGTCCCAGGTTCGATCCCGGACAAGGGCATGTACCTGGGTTGCGGGCACATTCCCAGTGGATGTGCAGGAGGCAGCTGATCGATGTTTCTCCCTCATTGATGTTTCTAACTCTCTATCTCTCTCCCTTCCTCTCTGTAAAAAATCAATAAAATATATATATATATAAAAACTGCTTAAAAAAAAAGAATAAAGATGACAAGCAGAAGGAACCATCCTATCTAATAAAAGACAAAGATGCAAATTGGCTATACCTTCGCTACGCCCACCAGCCAATCAGTGATATGCAAATTAACCACCAACAAAGATGGCGGCTAATTTTCATACTGTAGGCAGGGCGGGACAGCGGGAGCTGCCATCCAGGCCCCTGTGTGTGGCCCGGGTGGCGCGGGGCTC
>NW_005363687.1:2389188-2392459 GCF_000412655.1 Myotis brandtii
GCAGGTGAGTGGTTAGGAGCCAGCAGTCCCAGATTGTGAGAGGGATGTCCGACTGCCAGTTTAGGCCTGATCCCTGTAAACCAGCAGTAGGACATTCTTCCAGGGGTCCCAGATTGGAGAGGGTGCAGGCCAGGCTAAAGGACACTCCCCCGCCCCCCACCAGTGAACAAATTTTTGTGCACCAGGCCACTAGTTATGAATACAGCAATTTGGCCTGCACATAGCTGGGTAAGCCCAACAATCGTCTTTACTCCACAGTGACAGTAAAAGCAATGGCCTCTAAATTAATTGGACCTTTAGAGATAAAAGAAAATAAAACTGAGATCATTCATTGGCCCACATCTCAACACCTGCCTGGCTTGGGGTAAGCCCTCCCAGTGCATGACCCCCACCCCCACCCCCACCCCAGAGCTGCGCTCCCCAGCAGCCTCTAGTGAGCTGGCCCAGAAGTGCTCAGAGGTAGATTACCTTGTGTGTTGTGATCCATGCTTTGGGGAAGAAACCATAATGAATGATTAAATAAACATGTAAAACAACTTGCAGCCTGTTGGCACCCAGACTGACTTTGGTCACGTTAGAGTTTGACAAGCAGGCCTTCCCCATCCACTTCTTAGAGACAGAACCATTAACTGTCACAGCCTGGCTTAGGTGTTGGCATCTGCTTGGAAAACACAGCTAATTTAGATGAACCCTAACAACCAATACATAGCTCCTCTGGACGAATGTAATGTGTGTTACCTGGAGCTCTTGTTGAAATAACACTACAGATTCATTCAGTAGGTCTGAGTGGGCGTCTAAGATTACGTGTTTCATACAGGCTCCAGTTGATGTATCACACTTTGAAAATAAAGATGAGGTGTTATTTTTTAACAAATTATTGGAACAAATAACCATAAAGAAGGTTGGGCTCAGAACAAAATCTACTTTGAAATATATGTATATTTACATGAAAGGAAATAAACTTATTAGGGTAAGACATTTTTCTTTTGATCCTAGATTAGATTTAAAAAATAATGCATAGTTCTTAAAGCTAGAGTAAAATCTGGGTGAAATAAAAATAAGATCTTTATTGTATATAAACAAAGCAGAATCAATATGACTAAAAATCAGTCAAAACATATTCAGATGCAAAAGAGATGTCCCAGAAGGTTTACTTAACATAAAAGTGCATAATGACATGAAACTCAGGACACCAAAACACTGCAAAAGCCGACCCAGGAGAAGGTGAAGGGATTAGAATCAATAGATAATTACATAACAAAAGAAAATCATCCTAGAACTATAAAGACTCTTGAGGGCAAGAAAAAAATTACTAAGGGGAAACTAACTTCAAAACAAAAATAAGGCGCTTCATGCTGCCAAGTACAAAAATAGTCATTTTCAAAGAAGACTAAATTTGAATGTATCCTCTTTAGCAGTCAAAACCAAAAAGCAATGAAGGAACGTCTATAAAACTGTTAGAGCTATCGCATGGGCACTAAGATTTTACATCTTGACATGTTTTCCTTAAGTGCAATGGCAACGCAAAGACATTTTCAATCCTGCACAGTCCAGAAATTTCTCACCAGCACCAATCACTGAACCAGTGCTCATCACTAAAAGACCGAAGAATGAACTAGATCTCAAATGTGTACGTTTTAAGTTTTTTCATGGCTTAATCAAGCTACAGAGGTTAATAAATTCAAACACTACGTGCTTTTTGCATGGTTCCTTTGTAACACTCAGCATACTGCACTATACTCTTACAGTTGCTTCCTTAGAACTCCCTTCCATAGTATGATAATCTTAAGGGCAAATCCTTTTATTTACATTTTTATACCTTATCTCTATTATCTGGTACATGCTCTGAAAGTATTTGTTAATTCAATGTGTCATTTTTTGAGGCATAATCCCATTTAAATCCATTTTTTCTGGCCTTCAAGCTCTGATCCCATTGAGTACTTCTGTGGAAGGAACCTTAGAAATCACTAAGAAAGCCAATTTGGAGATTCTATATTGCAGCAATGTTTTCCAAACAAATTTTTAATCTTTAAAGCATCTTTGGACAGTGGGGCCCAAAGCTAAGTCTGAAGCATGGCTTGGAATGAGCATGCACACAGGTTGTGATAAAAGAACAGAGCTGGAGAGGGGGATGGGAAGAGGCAGCTGGCCCGTGGATGACTCCTGATCCCAGACACAGGGAGTGGCAGGGCTAGTACTTAGGAGAAGGAACTGCTACTCTGTGCAGGTGGCATGGCTCCCTCCTAGAATGTCCTTTTCATTGCAAACCATTGCTCACTGCCACCAGTACTGGCTTCTCCGGATCTCCGTTGATGCGATCAGTGGTAGAACTGCAGCAGTGGAAAGCAGTGGGTAGCCCTCCCTGATATCAACATGAAGCTTTGCAAATAAGGCTTTTCATTGGCCACTGTTTGTATACATTACTGGGTTGACAGTGACAAAAATACTAGTTCATAGAATATTATGGTTTATAATTTTGTTAAAATACAGAATAGACAAAAATGATCATTAATTAGTTTATTTAAGAGAAGAACTGGAAGCGCTGTTGAGAGCATTGTCGAGGGTTAATTTTATAAATAACTAGAGGCCCGGTGCACGAAATTTGTGCATGGGGGGGTCCCCTCAGCCCAGCCTGCACCCTCTCCAATCTGGGACCCCTTGGGGGATGTCCGACTGCCGGTTTAGGCCTGATCCTGGACCTAACACAATCCGGACCACTGGTTCCTAACTGCTCACCTGCCTGCCTGCCTGATTGCCCCTAACTGCCCCCCATGCTGGCCTTCTCACCCCCAACTGTCCCCCCCTCCCTGCTGGCCTGGTCACCCTTCATTGCCCCCTCCCGCCAGCCTGGTTGCCCCCAACGGCCCCCTGCCAGCCTGGTCGCCCCACGTAGTCTGCTACTTAGTCATTTGGTCACCCCTCACTAACCCCCCCTGCCGGTATAGTTGCCCCATTCAGCTTGTTCGGTCGCCTGTTCAGTTGCGATGGCCACTTAGGCTTTTATATATATAGACTAGAGGCCCAGTGCACAAAAATTTGTGCACTTGGTGGGGAGAGGGGGTCCCTCAGCCCGGCCTGTGCCCTCTCGCAGTCTGGGACCGCTTGGGAGATAATGACCTGCTGGCTTAGGCCTGCTCCCGGGTGGCAGAGGGCAGGCCCAATCCCTAGGTGCAGCCCCTGGTTGGGCTCAGAGCAGGGCTGATTGGGGAGTTGGGGCGCCGCCCCCTGTCATGCACAGAGCAGGGCGGATCGGGAGGTTGCGATGCCACCC